>NC_079900.1:1824077-1914077 GCF_024868665.1 Triplophysa rosa | reverse complement strand
GAACGTTACACACCTCATACACTGTGAGTAATGAAACACACGCTGCGTATCGTGAGTCGGTCTGATCCGCTGAATGAATCTGAATGCTGTGAGCGTGTAATCGCACCGCTGCTGATGGTACCAACAGAGTTTGTCTGGACAATTTGTTTGCCGGATCAGAGGTTGACCTTTCATTTAGGTCTCCGATGTTTCTCCTAAAATTTCCACAGAATAAGTTCTGAAACCGATGTGGATGGTGTTGCTCGGATGATTTGGCGTTGGAAGAATGTGATTCGAATTGTTTGAGGTCCTGTGGAAAGATGTTGGTGTCTGTGCAGATCTGAGCGCAGTTTGAGATCCTCTGACGGTTTATATGAGACACGTGTGAGTCGTTTATTCAGACAAATCTAAAAAAAAGCCAGAAACACTGGAGATATTAAAGTGATTTTTCTCTCCGGCAGGGTGTCTGTGGATGGGCTTTGAGTAATATTGTGTCTGTAACCGTTCTCTTGTTCACTTTCATCTGTGTCTGCTGGAAGTGGTGAGCTTGCTGAATATACGCTGAGTTGTAACCGCCGGAGTTCTCTCAGAAACACCGAACGTCTGTTAGATTAGAGCGAGAAGTCTCTCCATCCATCAATCTCTCTGTTTCTCTCTCTTCCGCTGGCAGACAGATTGCCGTCTCTCTGGAGAATAGTTGTAGTGTATTAAAGCGCTCCGCACTGCTTTACCCGCCATCTGCTTCAACAGCACCGCACATTTCCGCAGATAGAGAGAGAACCGATGTGGGGAGATCTGAGACGGCCGGATGGAAAACACTAGAACATTTAAGGGTTATGACTGATGCAGAATACATTTCATGACTTTGAAGCAACTGCGTATTCATGGACGTCATTTGGTGTTTGAGGTACAGTGAGAAGATGCTGAGGAGAGAAGTGAAGATGAATGGAGTAGAAAGCCACTTTTAGCCGTTTGGTTGATTGGTATCTCTTCCTCACTCATGCCTTTCTTTTCTTACGTTGATTTTAAATTCCAAAGTTTTTCAGCTCTTAAACACACATACACACAGATCAGGTGTTTCGTCATGTATGTGTGAACTCTGCTGTAGAGGAAGAGACAAGACGTTATGACGGCAAACACATTTTGAGGCATCTACAGGCTGCTTAAGGAACGATCAAATTCAGATGGCAATATTAAAGTTCTTCATCATTTTGAGATGAGATGGTCTCGCCGCCAGAGCATTGCTTGACAATTTTAAAGACAGACAGACAGACAGTTGGCACACAGAGTTAATGAATGTTGATGTATGTCCTGTTAGCTTTCTGTGGAGGTGTGGAGCTATAATCCTCTCAGGTCTTCGTCATGAGTCATGATAAAAAGAAATAAGGATGAGAAAATGATAAAGACGTGAATTTATACTGCATCACAAAAGCAGATACATTTGGTCCAGTATGTCTCAGGTGATGGTGGAAACAAAAATGATCATTTCACTTAAATCCGTACATATAAATAGTGAATTCTGTTTCTTCATTTATTCGGTGGCTGTAAACAATTATCAAGTTTTTGTGTTACACTGTGTTTTTTAAGTTTCTAATGTAGAATCCACTGTCCCGCACTGTTTAAATAACATGGATAATAAATATTTTTGTAATGTGACATCTAGTTAGGACACGACAGGGTTGTGGACTCAAGTCTCATGACTTGGACTTGAATCACAAATTTGATGACATGCGACTCAACTCGACAAAATCAGAGAAGACTTGCGACTTGACTTAGACTTGGACACCAATGACTCTTGACTTGATTTAGACTTGGACACCAATGACTCGTGACTTGACTTAGACTTGGACACCAATGACTCGTGACTTGACTTAGACTTGGACACCAATGACTCGTGACTTGACTTAGACTTGGACACCAATGACTCGTGACTTGACTTAGACTTGGACACCAATGACTCGTGACTTGACTTAGACTTGGACACCAATGACTCGTGACTTGACTTAGACTTGGACACCAATGACTCGTGACTTGACTTAGACTTGGACACCAATGACTCGTGACTTGACTTAGACTTGGACACCAATGACTCGTGACTTGACTTAGACTTGGACACCAATGACTCGTGACTTGACTTAGACTTGGACACCAATGACTCGTGACTTGACTTAGACTTGGACACCAATGACTCGTGACTTGACTTAGACTTGGACACCAATGACTCGTGACTTGACTTAGACTTGGACACCAATGACTCGTGACTTGACTTAGACTTGGACACCAATGACTCGTGACTTGACTTAGACTTGGACACCAATGACTCGTGACTTGACTTAGACTTGGACACCAATGACTCGTGACTTGACTTAGACTTGGACACCAATGACTCGTGACTTGACTTAGACTTGGACACCAATGACTCGTGACTTGACTTAGACTTGGACACCAATGACTCGTGACTTGACTTAGACTTGGACACCAATGACTCGTGACTTGACTTAGACTTGGACACCAATGACTCGTGACTTGACTTAGACTTGGACACCAATGACTCGTGACTTGACTTAGACTTGGACACCAATGACTCGTGACTTGACTTAGACTTGGACACCAATGACTCGTGACTTGACTTAGACTTGGACACCAATGACTCGTGACTTGACTTAGACTTGGACACCAATGACTCGTGACTTGACTTAGACTTGGACACCAATGACTCGTGACTTGACTTAGACTTGGACACCAATGACTCGTGACTTGACTTAGACTTGGACACCAATGACTCGTGACTTGACTTAGACTTGGACACCAATGACTCGTGACTTGACTTAGACTTGGACACCAATGACTCGTGACTTGACTTAGACTTGGACACCAATGACTCGTGACTTGACTTAGACTTGGACACCAATGACTCGTGACTTGACTTAGACTTGGACACCAATGACTCGTGACTTGACTTAGACTTGGACACCAATGACTCGTGACTTGACTTAGACTTGGACACCAATGACTCGTGACTTGACTTAGACTTGGACACCAATGACTCGTGACTTGACTTAGACTTGGACACCAATGACTCGTGACTTGACTTAGACTTGGACACCAATGACTCGTGACTTGACTTAGACTTGGACACCAATGACTCGTGACTTGACTTAGACTTGGACACCAATGACTCGTGACTTGACTTAGACTTGGACACCAATGACTCGTGACTTGACTTAGACTTGGACACCAATGACTCGTGACTTGACTTAGACTTGGACACCAATGACTCGTGACTTGACTTAGACTTGGACACCAATGACTCGTGACTTGACTTAGACTTGGACACCAATGACTCGTGACTTGACTTAGACTTGGACACCAATGACTCGTGACTTGACTTAGACTTGGACACCAATGACTCGTGACTTGACTTAGACTTGGACACCAATGACTCGTGACTTGACTTAGACTTGGACACCAATGACTCGTGACTTGACTTAGACTTGGACACCAATGACTCGTGACTTGACTTAGACTTGGACACCAATGACTCGTGACTTGACTTAGACTTGGACACCAATGACTCGTGACCTGACTTGGACACCAATGACTCGTGACTTGACTTAGTATCTAGTAATTGCTCTCTCAAACTAGCTAATGGTTGCTATCATGCTTATAATTCATGATCGCTGGCTCATTCTGTGCAATCCGAAGCATACATTATTACATTTTTCGTTGACAGTCATAACACATTTCTCGAATACAAGCTCTATATTTTTGCCTGTAACTAGCTAACATTGAGTATGATTGTAGAATGTAGTGTTTACATTTAGAAATTGTGCACACCACATACATACATCAGGTGGAGTTCGAACGACATTTAAAGATATGTTTGTATTTTTATAGATGTTTGTTTTTATTTTGGAGGGCAGGGAGAACAAACTGGGACAGAGTTAGAGAAAGGTAAGAGATAATGAAGAAAAACACATTGCCCAGTCATTAGTACACCAGAAAATATTTTCTTACTTTCTATAGTCTTACAAAAATGTTTCATAGTCAATGCATTATTTAACATGATAATAAAAATCCTGACATTATTTATTCACCTTCAACATGAAGTTCAAGAACATTTTGATTTATGTTGTATACTTAAACTTTATTGGAAAGTTAATAATTAATTTATAACAGTAAATTATTTAATTTAAACAATGTATCGTTTAATGAAAATTGCATTGTGTTTGTGATAAAAAATGTTAGTATTCCTACTGGAAACCTTGAATATACTATTCAAGACAAAAGAACAACAATTGTATAACTTAATTAATACCTAAATTCCCTTTTCTACAAAGTATACAGTAATATTAGTTATAGAGGTCAGACCCAAAACGAGCATGGTTAGAATAGCTGGTGTGTCCCATACAGCTTTTATCTATAAGTCAGTCTATAAGTTATCTATAAATCTATCTTCAGTCGGGTGTGTGAAGTACATTTCTACCAAAGTGCCCTTAATTATCTCATATAAAACATTGTGAAGCCTTTCTGACATAAATTAATATCAATCTACTATACTATTTAATACAGTGAAACTGATTTGGGGAAAGAGAACTTATGTCTTGAAGTTTAAACTTGAGGAGGACTTGGACTTGATTGCCTTGACTCGAGACTTTCATGCAATGACTTGGTCCCACCGGGACACAGTTTCAGTCTGTGAATCTGTTCATGAAGGCCAACGTGTCTTTAAAATAACATGCACTTGTTGATGTGGAAAGTGTGTTAAGAAAGTAAATGGAGTCATGATTTCACATGCTGTCTGTGCTCTTGTGAAAGTCTCTGAATCACTTATTTTACTCTCTAGTTCATGTTGTGTCTCGACTGGAAGATGTTGAGGTTAAACCAGGTTCTGTCATCACGAGACTCCATGTCTCTCTCTCGTGTTAATTAAAGGTGTGGGCATACTTATTAGAGACTTGGTCGCGGCGTCTGTCAATTTTCATTTGACACCAAATAATTGTTCACTTATTAAATTCAGAAATTTCTGGAGAGAGAGAGTGAGTTTTTAATCTCGTTCGTCGACACTGAACGCGCTCATCGGTGCCGGAGGAAATGAGATCCCTTCTGACAGCACCATTCACACACGCACACACACGCACGCACGCACGCACGCGCACACACACACATGTCATTATTCTTGACCAGAGGCAACAGTGGCCTCTCTGCCTTCATTAACACATGTGTGACATCAGAATCATGTTTACTCTCCATCAGGACTCACACACACCTGATGAATAATACCACGTTTTCACTTTTATTCATTTATTTATGCATTCTTTGATTGGTTTAATGAATGAATCTATGGTTGGTTGATGAGCAGATTGGTTTAATTGATGAATGGATGATGGGTGGTTGTTAATTGATGTAGATTGCTTGATTGGTTGCAATTACAGGTACTCTGTACTCTGATTATATTAATTTATGACTTATTCATTAACGTCCATTGATGATGTCATAATCATTTTTTGATGATATTTTTCACGGTTTTATCGTGTTGGTGTGTTAAAACATTATACATTATTTATTTATTTTTATTATTCCTTATTTTTTGGATGTTTGGAAATAGGGTATGTGAATGCTGTTTGTGATCTTCTGTGAAATTATGTTTGTTTAAAAAAAGCAATAAACATATTTACAAAATAAATGCGAACAACAGAGTAACATTCCCTACTGCCCTCCATGAGATTACGTTTATAGGTTCTGTTTTATAAATTACATTTCACTATAGCAAAGTCCGTTTACAGAAGTTGTGCCACTCGGCGGCTATGTTTGCGACGCCTCTGGGCAGTTATTTACGTGACAGCAAGTCCACAGTCTTGACCGATTGACGATTGGCACGTTTTACTGGAAGGCGGGGGTTCCTTCACTATGTTGAGCGTTGCATTCCTCGCCATTCACTGTAACGTTAGTGGCGCATCTTGTTAGTATTAATATCTTAGACTATAGTGTTCATTGAGAAATACAGTGTTAGTCCAGTGTTAAGATGGTTTTATGTCTCAACCAGTTGAGTATTAGCTTTGCCTGGGTCCGATAATGATCCCAAAATGACTCCATCAGACATGATCATTTGGTGTATTTGATGGGAGATGTTTCTTGAGAAGCTCCTGTTTCTTTTTGGTTTGTCTGGTCTGAGTTTCTCTCTCTGTTTGTATGAGTGATTTCTTTCTGTCCCCTGTGACCTTTACAGACGGGGAATCTATGAGCTCCTGACACAGAGGGAGGAATCGGGTGAAAGTAAGTTATATGATAAACCCCGTCCACCCATCCATCATATCTAACACAACACACACACTCCAGCTGCTAGACACGACATCACACACCATGGTAACTGGAAACGTGGTAAAACATAGATACCACCATTCATTAAATAATAAAGATATTAAATAATCACGTTAAGCAATTTTACCTGCAAGTAATATAGTTGCTAACTGTAGGTGATGTATTTATTTGGTCTATTTTACATTATTGACGATTGTGTGTTTTGTTCATGTGTGATATAACATCACTGTGGTGTTTTCGGCCGATTTGAATTTTGACAATAATGTGATGCAGGAGAATGTGTTGTTATTCATTTGGCTGCAGGTGTGTTTTCTAGTCGGATGTGTTTGTTGTGTTGGTGGATTGGCAGGTGTGTTGTGATCCTAATGTTGATCAAATCTCTCAGATGGTTTGATGTCATCTCATGATGACATCAAACCCCAGCGCCTTACGTAAGTTCTTAGATGTCTTAATATTGTTGTTTTCTGTTTACTTTTATCTAGAATACTGGCCTCATTTTATAGCTCAGATGTTGTTGTTGTTTTGCGCTAATGTTTCAGCTGGTTTCATCTTTGTTTAAATGAGTCGGTCTTTGACACATTAAAACTAGATAGCATAGTCTCAATTTATTCTTGTTACTGTCGAAGATAAAAAATATATAAAAATAATATTTGTGCTTTTAATTTATTGTGAGGTTTGGATTTCAGTGTTTGGTGCTCAGTCTTGAGATTTGTTAAAGTCCCATTGAAACTGAAAATTACAATTCCTATTTTTTCATGAAATATTACAGCGTTTATTGTAACTAGTTTATCAATGTGGGTCATTTCCTTTTTAAAATTTGTGTGCCTTCATAATCTTTAGTTAAAATCTGAAAATGCACGTCCTTCCTGTAATGACTACACTGTAAAACTTTGCTGTAGTTTTTGCAGCAGGTTTGCCAGTAACTTACTGTAGATTTAATTACTACTTAATGTACTTTCCAATTAGAACTCAAAATTAAAACACTTTGACTTTTGATATTCAAAATGAGCAAGAAGAGACTGGCATTAGCACAGCAACACTGCAAAAAAATGGCATTCTTCATAAGCATTATTCTCTTGTTTTCAGTAAAAATATTTAAAACGATACATTTACATAACAAGAAAAGTGACCCAAGATATTTAGTCTTGTTTTATGAAAGGAAATATATAAACTAGGTAAGTTCATGCTTAAAACAAAATTATACATTAAATCTACAGTTAGTTACTGCAACCTGCTGCGAAATTACAGCAAAGTTTTACAGTGTATCCATCTGAAATGACGTATGTTAGACGGCTTGGGCGGAGCATCCGTTAACTCCTCCCCTTCAACTGTCAGTCGACTGCCAGCCTGCCAGTTCCATTTCAAAATGCAATCAAATCACAGAGAAAGACGAAAGCCACGTCCACAATTTTTCTCATTAGAAATTCCATTTCACTCGGAAATGCGTCAAAATACGGAAGTAAAAACCATCGCAACTTACAGTTCACGGGGACTTTAAGATCTCTTTTGAAACGCTACAGGAGACATAACATCTAAAGTATTTTTCTTTGGCCCTTTTCTCAAAGCACTTGTTTAAATCTTTCGACATCTGACTGTCTGTTTACTGCTGTTTTTGAGCATATCCGTAGACGTACCTGTCTGTGCTTGGAAGATTTGTGTCTGTTTATAAAACAGCTGTCGGCAAATAGACCCGTTTGTGTGGAAATGCTCTTCTTGGGTCGTTGTGAGACGCTTGTGTGGATGCATGACAGAAAAAATGACAGAACAGCTAGAAACAATCCAGCCTGATGATAAAGAGGAAAAATCATGTTGTTCACATTTTTAGTTATATAATACTCAAAGTAATTTATTGTTAGTAAGTGCTTGAAGAGTTTATTTGCAAAAACAAAAGTTTTTAAAAAATGTGAAGTCATGTTTTTATTATGTTATCATGATTTTATTGTGTTAGTTAGCAGTAAACAGCCCAACTGCAATTTGATTGATAGTACTTGGAATGCTCAATAAAAAACATGTTTTTTGAAAATGTTAAAATGGAGTACTGTTTTTGCAAATGAGCTCTCCACTTTTACCCTGTGTGTTTAACTTGTAAAAATCAGACATTTATAATCAGAAATATGAACCATTCCTGGTAATTTCCAATATAAAACTTGTGTTTTTTGTGTGTTTTTCAATATAAAAACATGGATGAGAGGGATGCATATCTTTGAGACTTCTTACTACATGATTTACAGTATTTGCTGTCCAGTTCTCTTCTGTGAAGATTTTATGTAAATACACTGAATTTTTAGGAGCTTGTGTTGCAGTTTGTGGTTGCCTGCTGTACACAATCCTGTACTATACACACTGAGTTCAAGCATTCAGAGAAGTGACATAATCATATTTAGACAGGGAATACCCATAACTCACCGTTAATGCACCGTTGCCGTATCACTGATATCTCACTTTTCTCACACCGTACGCTCAGATGAAATTGTTGACAGAGCGCCAGCCACCCTCAGCACCACACAGACGCATAAAGATCACGTGTAAGTCTGTCATGATGTGTTTTGAGAGCTTATACAGCACGCTGCTCAATAATTTATAGGAGTCATTGGATAAAAATCTGACTTTTTCTGTGTTTAAGTGCTATTATCGCGTCCCTGAGGCATCTACCAACTCGGAAAACGTGAAAAATGACATAATAGTAACTTTATTTTGGTGAGGCTTTCTCTGCAAGCGTGTGAGATCGAGTCGATCAGATTTCGCTCCTCTTCTGAGGTGAGGCTCTTATTATAATATTACCACCCACAGCGCTGCCGCCATTTTGGTTTCACAAGCGACAGCGGTGAACATGTTCTGACGCCGTGGCAAAAGTTCAAATGTTTTCAAAAAACATGCTAAATGTTCTGTCCTTGGCTGCACAGACGAACACAAATCCTTATTTTGAGTCACAGCCTCGGAGACAAGAGAGGAGTGGATTTATTTTATTTTTAGTGGGAATCCCTGAGAAACCATAAGTAAAAACCTGCTTGTTTACGTGAATCACTTCAAGCCGGAGTGCTTTTTCAACCTGGGACAGTACAAGCAGGATTAGCTTCAAAGTTGTCTCTCAAGAGGGATCGAGACCAACTGAAGGAGACAAAGCTGGCGATGTAAGTAAGTAATATTATCAACAGTCTGAATTGACGTAAATCTGTGTATATAGGAGGATAACATTAGCATATGATAGCGAAGGGAGCTAAGTCAGTCACGGGCTAAATAGAACATTCAAAGCCAGTGTTAAACTTACTCTATATTTATATGTTAGTTGGCAAATGGGCCCTTGGAGTTTGGCTGAATGTATGTTAAGAAATAATTTGCATTAATATGTTTAGCTGCGGCAAGCTGTCATTATTGTTTCGTTAATGAACCAGGGCGAACACTGTGGTTTGTTTCGTTTTAAACGTCTCAAATCATTCGTCCTTAGGCTAAAAAAATCAGTCACAGCAAACAGAGCATACTAGTTATGCTCTCACGGTGTGCTTGTATAACTTACTTGTCAGTGAGTGACATATGCTAAAATCCACGTAATTCTGCTGAGATCTGCAGGTGCGCATTCCGTGGATTTTAGGCAAGTATACACGCACATCGTGAGCGCATTACTTGCTGTTTGCTGTGACGGATTAGTCTCAGGACGAATGATTTGAGATGTTTAAAAGGAAACTAACGGCGGAGGAGTTCAGGAAATATCATTTAGCTAAACGATTGCCATGGCAGTACTACACGTGTGTTGTGTTGACACGCCGGACGGAAGGGGGGTGGGGTACGCAGTAACTCATTATCATTTAAAGAGACATGCAGCAAAACGGGTTGCTGTGAGAATAGCTGTTTTTGACATGGAAAATAGGGTTTTGTTTACAAAGCCATTGAGTGTTTTTGAGCAAAATATGTAACAGACATTTCATGAAGACCCTAATAAATCATGCCAACTTGTTGAAAGCGCTTATCCGATGAGCCCTTTAAGACAGACCCACACAGCAGGAGGTTCATAACATCCTCCTCATTCACCTGTTCACCAGGAGGCAAGCAACATCTCTATCCCATGATGCATTGATGGAAGAAAGTTGTGACGGTGAGTGAATCAATAAGGAACTAGGCAGTTTCGGGTGTGAGACATTTATAGAATAACACGTTTAGAGAAAATGGATAGTGCACCCAAAAATCAAAATTCTGTCATCCTTTACCCATGCTCGTGTCATTCTAAACCTGTATGAGTTTTTCTTCTGCAGAACACAAGAGATGATATTTTGAAGAATTTTGATAATCAAACAACACAGAACCCCATTGACTTCCATTGTATGAACGAGACATTTCTCAAAATATCGTCTTTTGTGTTCCACAGATGAAAGCGTCACATACAGGTTTACAACCACATGAGGGAATAAATGATGACACTGTCTGTATTTTTGTCTGAACCGTGCTTTTAAGATGTGGTGTGATGTTATGTGTGTGTTGTGGTTTAGAGTTTGAAGTCTTTGTGAAGTAATGCGTCTCATCGGTTTGAACCGAATGTTTTTATCAAACCAGGAGCTCATCAGGAGGAGAGAGTCTTTGATGTCCTGTGTATCGTGACAGTGCTCGGGGACGGCGGTTGATGTAAATAATTGATCAGAAACATGACTGCAAAGAGAGGTTTAATAGAGCAGATTCTACATGAGAGAAATCATCCAGAGAGAGCGTTCACTGGCTGACAGCGAGAGGTTCCATGTGATTAAAAATCTAATTAGAGCGGATTGTTTGTGTGTGTGTGCTATACGCTGGTGAGGTCGGGTCAAAGGGCACATCTGAGTAAAACAATCACTTATACTGATGACACTACTATTATGTGCTCTGTTTTATTAAACATCTTTGTAAAAACAACTTTGTATTCCTGGTTTGTGTTAAATCAGGTGCTGAACAGATGTTCAGGTGTGCATGCTGTAAGTCAACAGACACGTCTCTTGGTACAGCATGTGAACTTATGTGACCGTGGAAGCTCAGTGTGTGTTTGTTGGAGGTTGTTTTAGGAGTGTGAGGCCTTCAGCGTGATTCTGAGAGTGACACAACTCATTAGGATAGTAAATTACTTGTGTCATCCTGTCATCCTTTCAATCATGACTTGATGGACAGATCCAGGGAAGGACATCTGTGACACGCTTGCAAAGTATCACGGGTGGACGTCACCAGAAGAAAGATTAAGCAAGAGATATGTGATGGAGGAGAGAGAAAGCCACACCAATAGAGATAGCAGACAGACAGGGTCACCTACAGACTGACAGAATTGCCTATAGGGCAAATCAACCAGATTTTGAATCTTTCCCAGACCTCTGGTTGAGTTGACATGGAATAACCCTATAAACAGACACACAGACTTACCTATAGACAAACAAACAGAGTCACCTATAGACAGGCAGACAGACTCACCTATAGACAGATGGGTTTACCTACACACAGACTGTACAGAGTTACATACAGACTAACAGATTCACCTATAGACAGAGACAAAATTACCTACAGATGCATTCACCACAGACATACATAATTACCTATAAACAAAAAGATTAACTTATAGACTGAATCACAGTCACCTATACCTGTATGCAGACAGACAGAATTGCCAATAGACAGACATACAGACTAACCTATACAAACAGACAGAGTCACATAGACAGACATACAGATTCACCTACAGACAGATGGGTTTACCTACAGACATAGATCTACCTATAGACTAATAGATTCACCTATAGACAGATGGGTTCACCTACAGACATAGATTTACCTATAGACTAACATATTCACCCATAGACAGATGGGTTCACTTACATACATATATTTACCTATAGACTAACAGATTCACCTATAGACAGATGGGTTTACCTACAGACATATATTTACCTATAGACTAACAGATTCACCTATAGACAGATGGGTTCACCTACAGACATATATTTACCTATAGACTAACAGATTCACCTATAGACAGATGGGTTCACCTACAGACATATATTTACCTATAGACTAACAGATTCACCTATAGACAGATGGGTTCACCTACAGACATATATTTACCTATAGACTAACAGATTCACCTATAGACAGATGGGTTCACCTACAGACATATATTTACCTATAGACTAACAGATTCACCTATAGACAGATGGGTTCACCTACAGACATATATTTACCTATAGACTAACAGATTCACCTATAGACAGATGGGTTCACCTACAGACATATATTTACCTATAGACTAACAGATTCACCTATAGACAGATGGGTTCACCTACAGACATATATTTACCTATAGACTAACAGATTCACCTATAGACAGATGGGTTCACCTACAGACATATATTTACCTATAGACTAACAGATTCACCCATAGACAGATGGGTTCACCTACAGACATAGATTTACCTATAGACTAACAGATTCACCTATAGACAGATGGGTTCACCTACAGACATATATTTACCTATAGACTAACAGATTCACCTATAGACAGATGGGTTCACCTACAGACATATATTTACCTATAGACTAACAGATTCACCTATAGACAGATGGGTTCACCTACAGACATATATTTACCTATAGACTAACAGATTCACCTATAGACAGATGGGTTCACCTACAGACATATATTTACCTATAGACTAACAGATTCACCTATAGACAGATGGGTTCACCTACAGACATATATTTACCTATAGACTAACAGATTCACCTATAGACAGATGGGTTCACCTACAGACATATATTTACCTATAGACTAACAGATTCACCTATAGACAGATGGGTTCACCTACAGACATATATTTACCTATAGACTAACAGATTCACCTATAGACAGATGGGTTCACCTACAGACATATATTTACCTATAGACTAACAGATTCACCTATAGACAGATGGGTTCACCTACAGACATATATTTACCTATAGACTAACAGATTCACCTATAGACAGATGGGTTCACCTACAGACATATATTTACCTATAGACTAACAGATTCACCTATAGACAGATGGGTTCACCTACAGACATATATTTACCTATAGACTAACAGATTCACCTATAGACAGATGGGTTTACCTACAGACATAGATTTACATATAGATTAACAGTTTCACCCATAGACAGATGGGTTCACCTACAGACATAGATTTACCTATAGACTAACAGATTCACCCATACACAGATGGGTTCACCTACAGACATAGATTTACCTATAGACTAACAGATTCACCTATAGACAGATGGGTTTACCTACATACGTATTTACTACGGACGTAAAGAATTACCTATAAACTATTATGTTCACCTATAGACTGAATGACAGTCACCTATAGACAGATAGTCTTACTGTATGTGGACAGACAGAATTGCCTGTAGGGTCATTCCGTATCTAATCAACCAATTTTGGAATATTTTCCAGACCTCTGGTTGAGTTGACTCAGCATGACCCAATAAACAGACATACAGACTTCGTTTAGACAAACAGACAGATTCACCTAAAGACAGGCAGACAGACTCACCTATAGACAGATGGGTTTACCTACACACAGACTGTACAGAGTTACCTACAGACTAACAGATTCACCTATAGACAGAGACAAAATCACCTATAGACAGACGGGTTCACCAACAGACTGACATATACAGACTTACCTATAGATAGACATACATAATTTACCTATAGATTGATCATTTTATCAACAGACTGACATATTTACCTGTAGACAGTCACACAGGGTCACCTACAGATAGATCGACATGCCTATAGTCATTTCATAGCTATACCAAATTTAGTCAAAACTGTAGTTGTAACTTGTGGCAGAGTTATTTTAGCAAACCAGACAATGTCATATATCAACTTTTCAAACGCCTCTCATCCTGTTAGATTCAAGGACCAGAACTAACTGTTGTGTAAAGTCCTTAATTCACCATTTTAGTGTGATTAAACCGACGAGTGTACCGCTGACCTAACATCATCTCAGCAGGGTCTCATTTACAGCTTGCTCTTTTCTCTATCATGTCACATGATTCAGAGGTTTTCATCTCCAGCATCTGTATGTTCAGAATGACAGTGATGTCACTCAGTTTCTTCACACCGAGCGTGCAGACTGTGACCCCCCCGTAACCCCTGAGCTTCTTTCAACCTGTGACTGACGGGAGAGAAATCACATGCTGAAAATGAGGACAAAGGTCAGAGCATCTTCAAACCTGCGGGTGTGGAGACGTCACAAACATCAAACTATAAATCACGCAGATTTCATCCTAACCAGCCGTGACTGCCACGGGCCAGTTTCTCTTCATTTTATTCATAAGAGCAGAGACTTTTTTGTGATTCTCTTCACTTCTAAATGTGAACAGACCATAAGTCAGTAATCCGCTTCACTTTTGAATTCAATTTTGATCAACCTGTCCAGCTCCAGCTTCTTCTATCACGAGAGTTTCTGTTGTTGTTGTTTGGGTTCAAATCAAATGTTATAAATACATTTCACCGGGTGTCTCTTGGGATTTGGGTTTGCTGGTTTTGGAATTGGTGTTAAATCAGGATTTTGCAGGTTTTGTTGTTCTCCGTCGGTTCTGCAGAGGACGGGAGGAACCTACGCAGTTGCATGGGCGGCAGAAAATTGCATAATTCCTGCGGTTCATGTGTGGGTGTTTCCTGGCCCAAAATTCACAGAGAGCAGCGTGAGCGTAAAACCGGCCCACACTCATCTCTCAACATCTCACTTGAATCCCTTCTTCTGTCCTCCAGCAGACACCTCTCATGCTTTTGTCTCTTTCACTTGAATTATGCGTCTCTATATTTAATGTTGCTCAGTTGGATACCCGTTTAAAATAAGAGCCGTTTTACTCGCTGGAAACTGAGGGGTTTAAAAACAGCTCAGCTCTTCTAATGCTAGTGTAGTTAGTTCCTTTAGTTAGTTAACACTGATGCCTTTAATTCAGAGCACAGACAAACAAGATCAAACAGAAGTGAAAGGGAAGATGAAGGGATTTGTTGAACGGCAGATGAAGGAGAGAGATTACGACTCTCTGTATGTGTTAAACATGGCAGAAAGAGCTTTTACTCCTCTTTGCACTTTACCTGCGGGTTTCTGTCACATACACACACGCTGATGTTTCACTTATTTTCTCTCTGGCCTGGAAAGCTTTTATAACAGCGCAGGAGGAACAGAGAGAGAGAGAGAAACAGGGCTGATGTAACCGTGGGGAACACTGAAACATCAACAGCTATAAAGAGACCTGCATTAGCGTTCACACCGACGGACGAGAACGTTTCTTTATTGTTTATTTTAACGTTCTGCTCGTGTGCTGCAGTGTCACATTTTAAATACCCGAGCTCTTTCAATTTTGATTGGCTTTAATTTGTTATCGCTCTTTTTTCTTCAGCCGTTTGATATCAGTGATAAACAAATGTATTTATTAAATGTATAGCTTTCCGTGGTTCCGTGGTCCGAAGCTATAGTGTTTCGACAGAAATTTGGGCTTACCTGGTTATTGTTCAGGTGGTTAAACATAGTATTTTGAGCTTGTGATAGTGAACTCCTATGGAGGAAAATCACTTGCTGCCCTCCAGCCGTGATTGCGAACAACCTATTGAACAATATCGTTTTTTTCTATAACTTGATTGTAATAGTTGTGTGTGAGTTTGTTGTTCTCTTAAATGTACGATTAAAACTATAGCTATTGCTCTGGTGTGAACAAGTCTTAAAGGGACAGTTCACCCAAAAATGAAAGTTCTGTCATGAATTACTCACCCTCAGGTTGTCGCAAACCTGCGTGAAGTTCGTTTTGTTCTGCTGAACACAAAGAAAGACATTTGGGAAAATGTTTGTAACCAAACAGATCTGGGGCACTATTGACTTCCATAGTAGGGGAGCAACTACAATGGTAGTCAATGGTGCCCCAGAACTGTTTGATATTCCACATTCTTCAAAACAAATACTTTTGTGTAGAACAGAACAAAGACATTTATACAGGTTTGGAGGGTGAATATGACCGTAGTGTCCCTTTAATGCTGGGAAACGCTGTCATACACAACAACATGCAGTAGAAATCTCTGATGGAAATCGTTGATGTGTTCTCGTCTTGTAAGCCATGAAGATCAGAGCGAACGTTAAAGCTGTTGGTGCAGGTAGATGTTGTCGAGCTGAATTCACTCTTTTATTAATGTGATGGTTCTTGTTGACCTGCGTCTCAAACACAAAGCGTGTGCTGATCGATAGATTGGGTGTGTTGTGTTTCAGGTGTTTATTGAAGGGTTTGTCTAATTGCTCGGCGTGTCAGTGAAGCTCTGAACCTCAGACTGTGATTCTCCGTAATGACTTGAGGTCTGTGTCAAAGAGGCTTTCAGTGAAGTGTTTGTCTGTCGGTCTCTCTCGCTTCACACGGGGTCAGTCACCCTTATGAGTGTTTCTACACATCATCTTTATCATTTAAAATGTCTGCCTCTTTCTTTCTTTCTTTCTCTCTCTCTCATCAGGTTTTTGAGCTGTAAATATTACAAACCGCAGGTGCGATGTTGATTTTTTTAGTGCAGCAGGGTTTAATCTACGATGCGCTTTGTATATTCTGACTGTTGTATTAGTGTGGGATTAACTTTTCATGCCGGTTTTGAACATCAAAAGTTTTTGCAGATTTTCTGATGCATTTTATAACAACCCCTCATTTCAAACGTGCATACTGCGTATCAAATAATAGGAGCAATGTTGTCTGTGTAATTCAATCAATGTGTCAGTTCACAGAAGTGTGCTTTTCATGCTCTTTACAAGCACGTGTCGAGCAGAGCTGGCTAGATTACTCAGGAACTACATGGCAAAATTTGTAGTCAGTAACGTAATCCCTTAGATTACACATTTCTTGTAATGTAATCGGACTACTTTTTGATTACATTTGGATTCCATTTGTTTACAAGAGTCTGTTTTATCTTTATCTGGTGTATCTATGTGTCCACAACACTTTTTTTGTTCAATTTTAAAACATTAAAATTATATAAAATGATAAAAGTACATGAAGTACTACAAGTTAGACAAATGCCTTTATAGTGAATGTGTCATGATTATGCCGCATCTTGTCATGTTTCTCTTGGCCTAGTGGCGGGATCATGACAGAACCCCATGTTTCATGTGGAGAGAGGCATTTTGACCCTTCTGGCCTTCTATATGCTCTCTCCGGGTCTCGTCATTGTTCCTGCCCTCTTGTTTCCTCGTTAGTGATAATTATTAGTTCATGCCCCGCACCTGTCCCCTCTTGATTTATCTCCCTATATATTGACCTCGTGTCTCTTGTCTTGTGCTGGTTCATTGTACTGTTGTGTTTGTGTCATCTGTGGTGAGTTCCTGTGTTTTGTGCAGTCTAGTTTATTGTAGTTATATGTCAAGTGTTATTATTATTAGTCTAGTCTTGTTAGTCCTTGTTCCCGTTGCCATGTTTTGTTATGTTACCCCCCCCCCCGTGGGTGTTTGTTTTGTATTTATATTTTATTAAATGTCTTGTTAACCCCTTACCCGCTGTCTGTGTCTGGGTCCTCTGTCCTTGTCCTCACCACCCACGTCCTTGACAGAATGACTGCAATACAAGAGCACATGTAGTTAAAACAAAAAATGCTAAAGAATAGAAAAAAGGCCTTTGAGCGTACAGTAGATATCAAGTGTAGATACCAAATCAATGTAAATGGGTTTAACATTCATGCAGTGATGGGCAAAACAAAGTATTCAGACGGCAATCTGACAAAAAGCTTTCTAAATATAAGCTTTTGTCTACATAATTTAGATTCATAAATACCTGCATATGTTATGGCCACATTAATAGCGGTAGGCTTACAAAAAAATAAAGTAATGTGTAATGTAATCTATGTAATGTAATCTGTAATAATAAAATAGAGTATTTTAAAATGTAACGTAATTCGATTACAAGTACTTGATTTTTGGAATCTGATTACGTATTCCAGATTACAAGTAATCAGTTACTGCCCAGCTCTGCGTCGATGAGTAACGAATTATGAAAACTACTTCACAAATGTTTAGTGAATATGACTTTATAAGTGTGATGGGTCAACAGGGGTCAGGTGGATTTGACTCACCTGACAGAAGTCCTGAGGTCTCGTGTCCCACGGCGTGTAGGTGAAGTAGGCCTTTTGCTCGAGCGTTTCTCTGTGTCTGGCTGTCATTGTACGTGTTTGTTATTATCTGTCCTGCGGTTCATCTCATTCATTCCAAAATGCCACTCTCCACCTCTCAGAGTTCTGGTATCCATGGAAACCCCGAGCATTGAAAGTTCTATGTCATTATATGACCTCCCACGAACACACACACATTGGTAATATCATCTCATGCTATTTCTCTCTCCCTCTCTCACAGACTCAGAACGGAAAGGAAGGTTGAAATATTTCATTTTTGTGGGAATTACTCATTTATAATTGAGAATAGTACTTTTGAGAATTCTTGTATTTTTTGATATTTAAAAGAAGTACGGATTTAATATTACATTTTTTTTGCAATCAGAAAGTCACAGAGTGCTTAAAATCAACCTGAAGCCAAATTTCACCCCGTTTACTTTCTTAAAACAGTATACTGTTTATTTGTAAACATTTATCAATGTATATTGTAAAAAATAGTTTTTTTTACCAATTTTGTCATTTTTACTGTTTGAACAGTTTGTCATTTTGCCTGGTTTGTCCATTTTTGTCTAGTTTGCCCAATTTCATCCAATTTTCCTATATGACAAAACCTGATTGTCAGGAGTTGACAGAAAAACTGATGAAAATGTGACAACCAGACAATACAACAAAAACTTTGAAGGTTTTTCTTTTTTTTTAATTTTTATTTTATTTCCAGTTTCATCCAATTTGTCATTGTTGTCATTTGTTATCCTGTCGACTTTGTCCATTTTTTACCTTGTCTAGTTTGTCAAATTTGTCAGTTTATGTTAATTGTCTAGTTTGTGTTTTTTTTGCGTTCTAGTCTAGTTTGTCATTTTTTTGTCATTTTGTCTAGTTCTCTCTTTCTGTGTCATTTGTGCGGTGTAGGGTTGGGAATCGTTTCAATTTTATCGATTCCGATTCCAATTCTGATTCTGCTTATCGATTTCGATTCTTATCGATTCCCAGTTTCGATTCCACAGTTGAAGTAAAACATTTAGATATCAACCTGTATGGTCATGTAGCCTGCTTATTGACTTGTTTGCAAAATATATATATATATTTATGAGCACCGTTTTGTGTATATTTACACATAGAAACACACCTTTTCTGATTTATTACAATTTATATTATCATAGTTGAACTACATCATGGTTAAACTGCAGTTACTATAATGCAACCATGGTTAATTTGTGATTCCTGTGCTTTAATGCAAATTCTATAACTAAACTATGCTCACTATACTAAAAAATATCGATAATTTTCATAAGGGCTTTTATTGAGATATCAGCAGATCATGCAACACATGTACCTTTCTGAAAATATGCACACAGGAATTGATGACAGGAATTCAAATTTTAATCTCAAGTATCTGATTCCTATTCCTTTCGATTCCAATCCGATTCCTAGCCTTTCGATTCCGATTCCAAATTGGAATTGATTTTCGATTCCCAACCCTAGTGCGGTGTTGTTGTGACTGTGGGATTCTCTGTCACACACATGCATGATTACATCTTGAGATTCGTTCCAGGTCAGGACTGTAAGATCAGAACTGTCTGTCTGTCCTGCTCTCTGCCGTCTCCATGAAGTCTCGCTCACCAGTTGTTACATCACTTCCTCTCAAAGGAAATTCTCAGTCTGTGAATGACATTTAAGTGTCAGGTGAGAAAATAACTCAGATGCAGTGGAACAGCGTTACACAACACAGAAATGATGCACACACATGCAGAGGTTGTGTCATCTGTGTGTTATTCATTCATCTGACCAACTTTACCGCGGTACTGACCCTGTGTGAAATATATAAAGCACCTCTCTCTCTCTCGCTCGCTCGCTCTCTCTGGAGGAAAACAGAAATAAGTCATATCTGTAGGCAGTGTGTTATACTCTGGGGGTTTCTCAGAGTCTGAAGGAACAGTCAGTGTGTTCTTCAGTTAGAGGTGAGAGTGGGACAGAGAGTTTTTAATGATGGTAATAACTGAAGATTTTATGATTGTACTTCATTAAACTCTTAACAGGCACGGCTTCACTGATTCACCTTCTCTCTTCACCGCTGTTAGGATCGAGTTTGAGGAGTGACACCTGCATCTCCTCAATGATAGTCCTGTATACTGCATGGAGTCACTCCTGTTCCTGTAATCGACAGGTTGCAGGTCAGGTGTTTATATGTGCTGCGGTTGAGTTTAGAGTTCTTCTCTGATAAAGAGAAGGTTTCGGAACATCCTCAAATCTTTGTTTTTCTTTGTTGGAACAGCAAATGTTTCAAACATTCTAAATTTTAGAAAACCTTCAGTTAAAACAATGAAATCTCAGAGAAAGATCACGGCAAGATACTTGGTGAAGATGAATAGATGCTTGAGTGTTGTATATGTAAGGGATAATCCACAGCTAGCCGTGCGTTAAAGGGTTTAATGCACGACGTGGAGGCCGAGAAGCACCCGACGCGAAGTGTAGCTAGCTGTGGATTATCCCGCTTATACCACGGTCATTTGACAAGTTAAATCTTTTATTGATGTTTACAGTGAGATTTGAGATCAAACAGGTGAAAATTACAGTGATTTTGTCAGTTAAATTTCAAATGTAATCAAACTTACTGGAGCTACCTGTGCGTTAAAGGGTTTTAATGCACACCTTCCAGCCAATCAGAATCGAGTATTCAAAAAGACCATGGTATAATTAGTTTTGCTCATTAGGGGCCAAGCCCCGCTTCTGCTTCTGTTGGTATTCTTATTCTTCCCCAATGGGAGTCTAAGGCAGCCCTAGGAAAATTATGAAACTTGGCACACTCATAGTGGTGGTCTTCAATAGTCCTGTGACCAAGCATGGGCTCTCTGGCACTCACTCTATAGCGCCATCAGCAGTTCAAAAATACACTTTTCAAATGGCTGTAACTTTTGAACCCATTGATCTACAGAAATTCTACTCTGCACATGTCATTCACTCGTCACGCTTGTCACATTCCATGCGTTACATCAAGACTCCGCCCATTACAGTAGCGGTCATCTTGAAAAGTGCAGTATTGTGTTTTTTCTTTACTAGTCCTAGAAATTGTCTTACACGAAATGTCGGCTTACACGATCTTTGGACTGAGCCGCACAGACGTGACCCGACAGAATTGCGATTTTCACAGTTGTTCAAAAGTTATGACGTCACAAACTTTTCAAAGTTGACCCAAAAATGGATCTGAGGCCGTATCTCGGCCATTCTTTGATCTATCGCTATAAAACTCGGTTCGCTTCATCAACACCTTGGACTGGGGGTCCATGCCAAAATTGGGAACAGCGAGATTTGAAAAATGGCTATTTTTGCTCGTAACTTTAGATATGTTTGTCAGAAAACCGTGATCTCGGTATCTATGGGTTCCTCGGGTCATGCCGGATCGTATGATTCTGATTCTGTCACGATTGGATGAATGGCCTGTCCGCCATTTTGAATTTTGTCATAAATCGTAATATCTTTTGAATCGTATGATATATCTGCACCAAATTTGGTACGCGCCACTGAATTACAGTCCCGGGCGTACACGTGATGTTTCAACACAGTGCCACCTAGCGTTCATGAGATATGACGCTTTTAATATAATTGCTTATAACTCTTCGGGGGCTTGGCCCCGTATCGCTGCTTGCAGTTATATTTTAATATGATTTGGGATGTTTAGATGTGTTGATCGCTCTGTCACGAGTAACTGGTGTTGATTTTTTATCATCTGACAAGTAAACAACACCCATGAAAGAAAACTGTACGATACTTCTATATCATTAAATATAGTTATCAGTAAATGCTATGGTATTTAGTGTAGTATATTGTAGTGTATTATAACACACTTAGGACTACTTGTGTTAATGTACGCTAAAAATATTCTGTATAGTATTGAATTGACACTAGTATACTTCAATATTTACTTTTACTAACATTTACTTGCATGATAGTGTTGTGGCATTTTACCACAGTTTCTTATAGTAAATGCTAAAGTATGCTACAGTATTTTTATTCACTATTAAAAACTAATTTTAGTAAAAGTATTTAGCCAGGATTTGTGAGTGCGGTGTGTTTTTAGTGCGTCACCTCGTTAAACCATTGCATCTTTATTCAAATCAGAGTGATGTCGCCTGTCCACTATTTGTGCGACACACTGAGCTGTTGCCTATGCGGAGCCTTCCAGATCATTCACTTATGATTTCACGATGGTTGCGATGATGCCTTACAATGCAACTGCTTATGTAGACAGCAAACCTTGTGTTCAATTATCAGATGAAATGGGAAGTGAATAGACAGACAGAGCATTGAAAGCTTGACAATGTTATCACGTTGCACCAATTAGAAAAGGCTTGAGATATGAGTTGTGTTGATGATGGTGGGGTTGTAGACTAATGTGATTTATCAGCTGTGTGTAAGTCCATCATGAGCGAGAGATCTGTTCAGAATGAATCATTCACTGATTGTTTACATTCAGCTGATAAGCGAGAGAGAGAGAGAGAGAGATGTTGGCAATGGACACCGATAGTCTTATCTTTCAGTCATAATGTGCTCTCTGTGTTCTCTGAGGGCCGTCCTGTTGATATCATCAGAGCCCTCAGTGGTACAGACACTCAAACTCTCTCTCTCTCACCCTGATTCACTCACTCCTGAAGGACAGAGGAAACGGACTCTTGGTGTCGGAAGAAACCATGCAGAAAACAAAAAATCTTTTAAACTGTAGATTTTGCCTTTTTAAGGCACATTAAAGTGTAAAAAGTCAGGTTTGTTCTGAGTTCTGACAGCTAGTGTCTATTAAAGAAGCTAATTGGTCTTGATGTAATTAGTGTTGGATTAAAAAGGTTTCAACACTTGCTGAGAGAATTTCATTCATCATTTCCCATCATTCTCTGCGCTGGTGTGAGAATCATGAAGTGTGTTAATGAATGTGGCTCCATTTGCCTTTAATTGTGTTGTTCTAGTGTTAAAAAAGCTTCCTATCTTCATCTGTAATGACAATTAACCAACTTTATTCCCACCACAAGTTTAAAAACAAGCCTGAGTGTTAGAAAATGTGCATTTGTTTTTTTTTATGGGATACGTCACCCAAAAATGAAAATTCTGTCATCATTTACTCGCCTTCCAGTTGTTCCAAATTGGTATACATTTCATTGTTGTGATGAACACAGAGAAAGATAGTTGGAAGAATGCGTGTAACCAAACTGATCTCGACCCCCATTGACTCCTATAGTAGGAAAAATTACTTTTGACTACCATTGTATTTTTTCCTATTATGGGAGTCAATGGGGGCAAAATCTGTCTGGTTACAAGCATTCTTCCAAATATCTTTCTCTGCGTTCATCAGAACAAAGACATTTATACAGATTTGGAACAACTGGAAGGTGAATAAATGATGACAGAATTTTCATTTTTGGGTGAAGTATCACTTTAATACTTTGCACTCCACAAAAAAGTGTACCGTGATTTTACCATGGTGTACTTTATATGCATCATGGTCATTTTTACGCGTAGTCCTAGATATCATAGTCAAGTAGTCCAGTACTCATTGTGTTTATCACAGTACTTCACCATCTGAAACTTTTTCGTCTGTATCTGGAGGTTCTAACAATTTCACATCCTCATTGCACAAATTTTGATTTGACTGTGGAGATCTGACAGCGATGAAAGAAGCAATATGGTTTACATCACCATTTAATTGAATCATTGTGTGATATGGAATACGAAGAATCACTACAAAGCTGTGAAGATCCCCGTGCATCTGCAGGTGGCTAACAGCCCTGTCAGAATATTCATAATTCCATAATTCATTTCTCAAAATCCCATTTTGCTTTCATTTGCTCTCCTCACACAGGCAGAGCTGTCAGGACGTTCATGTAATGTAATCTAATGTGTGTTCTAATAGACGGCGTGCAGCGGTTGCTAGGGTGTTCTGTGTAGTTGCTTGCTTTGGGGTTGCCAGGGTATTCTGGGTGGTTGCTAGGCAGTTGGCATTTAGTATCTGTAAGACATTCATTTGAACTGTTTGAAGCACAGTCATTACTGTATATCCCCTGAATCTGATTGATGTCCGCTGCTGGAAAAGTCTGATCTGTTAAAAAATGCAACGCTTGACAGAATGACTCTTCTCAGATCAGACTGGAGCTCTGCGTTGAGTTTGGTTTTTATAGCTTGAAAGCTTTAGGAAATATTAGTCGTAAGTTTTCAGTCTATGGAAGATTTGGATATCTCAAACATAACAAGCCGAGTCAGAGACGCATGGCTTTCCAAACATTGAATACCGAAAAATGTATGAAAAGTTGGCACACCAAAGCTCCAAAAATATTCACATTTTTTAAAAAGACTTGCTATTTTTGGAGCTTTGGTGTGCCAACTTTTCATACATTTTTATGACGGATCCAACACATACGCACACACAAAAACACTCGACTACTGACAATCTGTTACAACAAACAAGTCAGTCAAAAATCTGTCTGTCTATATGTTTTTCTATCAGTGCCGATCCTAGACGTCCGGGGGCCCTAAGCAAACTTGTGAGCGGCCCTTGTACAAATAATTAAAATGAGATATAGGCCTAAACATAACTGTAAACTACAAGAAATAAAATTAATACCTCAATTAACACACTTAAACAAATGAAGACTGAAAGAAAAAAAACATTAAAGTAGGGGTTAATTTTATACTTAAACAATTAAGTATACAATTTAATAAAAATTTTGATTGACCTAACGTGTGGCTCTAGCTGTTAAAAAACCTATAACACGCAAACGCTGTGTTTTTACTACCAAATGAGTGATTTGCTAACAAAGATAAAGCATGATAAATACAATTTTTTCATAAAAGCTAAGCATACGAAAACATCAATAATTCTCTAAATGTGATGGCACAAACTAAAAATGACATATTAGCCTATCATGATCAAATGAAATATAGTGGACAAATACTGAATTTGTAAATCTTTACTGGAGAATTGTTTTGTAAGTTATTCATTGCATAATTTGTCAAAACTAAATAAGACTTTAAAATACTACCAAAACACATGCCTTCTTCGCGTATCAGTGCATCATACACGTGGCATAACAAGTGTGTAACAGTTATTAAATCAATTAAGTATTAAAAAGGAAATTTCCAAATGATTCCTTAAAAGTTGAATCCGCAAGTTATAAAAATAGTGTCTTGTTTACAATAGTGTTTTTGAATCGGTACTCAAGGGGCTCCCTGGTGGTGCCGGGGCCCTATGCAACCTGCGTAGTCTGCGTACAGGAAGGATCGGCTCTGCTTTCTATTCATCTCTCGGGTTCGTCCTTTAACGTCTGTGGGACTTTTTTCTCCTTGACAGTTCCGTTCAAATGTATTTCTAAAACTTTTTTCTGTAAGACAGTTTTGCGTTGTTGCTAACAGAAGAGACATGACTAATGGTATAGAAAAGAAATCATGACAAACAGGACAGTAATTAAATGCATTGTATTATAGAATACATGGTTTTGCAAATATTTTATATATGTTGTGTTATCAATCATTTCTGTATGAACAGTTGTGTGTCAGATTTAAATCAGACTGTTATATTTATAGCTCTATGAATAGTTTGTCTAATTTGATGTAATATGTACATTAGCGTTAGTAGCGTTCTCAACAACATTCATGTGCGCTGACGTGTTCTCAGTTTAATATGCAGTCCACTTTGTGAGGGTTGAACAGGGTTTACAACCTTCAATCTGTTCTCTTCTGCTCTCTCTCTCTCTTCTTCTCACCCGAGGCACTTTATCACAGATGCTAATAGCTGCTAATGACTTATCGTTTGCACAGAAACGTGTTCCCCGAGGTCTTTACCGGTGGAGTTCTCAGATTACCCACAATCCCTTGCTGCCAGACGAGACCTTTCAGGTGACTGATGAGCTCGGGAGGTGTGGCGTTTCTTCATGTGTGTGGGAATCATTATTTATTGGTTTGTTTGTTTACTCAGTTATTGTTAACCTTTGTGACACTCTTTAAACATTTATCTCGCCAGTTTCCCGCCGTGACCTGGCTTGTTTATGAAAATTACCGCTCGCCGCCGCTACAAATGGCCTTCACACAACTCTGTAGTGACTGAAGTTTTGTCCTCGCTCATCCCGATCCTGTTTTTTGTCAACGCTGTTATTTCACCAATGATCAAACACAGTTTAGAGTTTAACTTTTGCTATAGCTATGATTTGTCAACACAGTAATCTGATGCATTACTGTAAATACTCATGTATATTCAGCTCCACTGACCACATCAAAGAAATTCACACAAACTATAGTTCAAAAGCTGCCTTTAATTCATAAGGTAAATCAAACTGGCTTTACAAGTCACTTAATTTTGAATTATATTAAACTGACTTTGAAAATTTTTGCATTTTATATTACCAATGAAATGAATCTGAAATAGTAATAATATGTTAAACTAGATTTTTAAGGTCATTTAATATTATTTAAAAAACTTAAGAAATAAAGTTTTTAGGTTTTACAGTGAACTAATGGTTACTAATGGTTTCTATTACAAATTCTTTAATGAACCATCAACTGTTTTCCATTAAAACCATTCCAAAATTCATTTCTGTTGTGTGTTTTGGGTCTTTTTCCAGTAAGATTTAATGGTGTTTTATTGATTCCTATTTGTCAGATAACATCTCACCAGTAGAACCAACACATTACCAGCAGAGACCCACAGAGACCATTATAGTTTCCATTAAAACCAGTACAAATCCCAGTGTAACCAAATAAATAATTTAGAATTTCTTTGATGTTTTTTGTTGGTTTTTCAACTGGGCATTTTTTATTTTTAAAATCAAACGTCAAGTTACAATTGGATGTGGTTTTAATTGTGTTTGTATTTCTCTTCATTTTCATATTTTATGTTTTCATCCATTTTATATTTACTTTTTTTTTGATGCCACAGAAAACAAGGCTCAACTTTTTCTAGCCTGGTTTTTGTACAATATGTACAGTACAATCTCATTTGTACATTTTTGTACGGTTTAGTTTCGTGCCAGTGACATTAGTGTTGGGGCAGGGCTTCAGTATTGCTTTTTTCCCAGTAATCGTACGTTTTGTACGATTCACAACGTTCGAATTCATACGAATAAGCCACCTTGTAAAATAGCTACGAATTCCGGTGAGATCAGTCAGGCAAAACCATCTTTTTCTTTTTGCTGAACCACTTTTGTTCTGTCAAATACGAAAGCGCCGTCTAGAATCAGTTAAATGGTCACACACGTACTATTTCCTATGTGGCGAACGATGCGAGTGCACTTAATAGTTGACAGGGAACGATTCAGACACTGTAGATACGTGGTCCATTGGGGCGAATGAAGTTTCATGTCAGTGTCATGTGAGCCGATCATATGTGCGAGTTGATTCCCATTATCCGCCTAACTGTTATGATCAGTACATGAACTCTAGATGCTAATAAAACCAACTGCATGTCCTCATCTCAAATCTGCCTTCGCTACGTTCAATTTGCTTTCATTACTGGCGTATCCATTGATTTATGTCCTGATTTGTTTTGCTAACCAGAGACACTTATAAAATCCCTGTGAGGAGAAGAATGAAAAATAGAGCAAACAGTGTACGAAAACGAGGAAGTTTATTAAACATTAAGTGAGATGGAAACGGCACCTAAGAAAGATAAATGATATCGGCTTGAGCCGCCGGTGGACCTTGTCAACAGCGACTCCATAAATCACGTCTGCCGTCACACAATCTCATGAGCAGATTTATATGTTAGCAGGTGCTAAAGGCAAAGCTCAATAAAACGCTCACAGTCCACCGGCTCATCTAAACAAACCCCCACCTGTTCATGATGAGCTAAAGCACGTCGAGCTGATGATGATACATTCCTCTGAACTCACAGGATTTACACCTTTTCACTTGTAAAGTTTAGTCAGTGCCACTTAAACTTGTGTGGAAATCTACAGGCCTGCAGTTATAAATTCAAGGCACTACATCATGTTTGTTTACACATATTCGTTTGTTTTTTTAGACACATGGCAATGGAATACCGTCGTGATCTGGAGTCAGGGATTCTGTTGTATATTTCATGTCGCTGCTGTCCTTCTGAAACCTCGTATCTCCATATTTCGTGATTTTTATTTTTCGACATAAATCATTATTATGAGTCTCTTGGTTTTGCAAATATCTAACCAATAAACATTATTAAAAAGTGCTTGTCAACTTTGACAACACAGTATGCAATCGCTAAAAAAGTTAAGTGTTTTTTCCATTTCCAGAAAAACTGCAAATTTGGACATACAAGGTTTCGGAAGGACAGTCATGATATGCATTCTTAAAACGATATATTCAAAGTGGTCGAAGGCCTTGCTCTTGTTTAATCGTTATGCATATATGCCAGACCATAAACTACAAACAAGCTTGCATATACTTGCATATAATCGTTTAATAATTTGGGTTTTCTGAAAATTTTATCAACTGAACAAAATATGATAAAGATGGGAGATAAAACTTGGTCTGTTAGACGATCTTCATGCATCTCTGTTTTGTTTTCTTGTCTTTCCTTACCAAACAAGAATATCGTTGCTGTCCTGATGTCCAAATGATATCCAAATTCACTGTTTTTCAGGAAATGGAAAATAACACTCTACATTTTAAAATGATTAAATACTGTGTTGTCGAAAGTGAGAAGCACTTTTTAATACTTTTTTTATTGTTTGCAAAACCCAGTGACAAACATAAAGGGAACTGACAATAATGATTTATGACAAAAAATAAAAATCACAAAAGGATTACCCATCCAGAGAGTAGTGACACGCACAGCAAGTAGTGAACACACGTACACCCGGAGCAGTGGGCAGCTATCAATGCAGCGCCCGGGGAGCAAGTAGGGGTAAGGTGCCTTGCTCAAGAGACTCTAACCATTAGGCCACGACTGCCACAATTGAGATATTGTAATGTCAAATTATTCATGAATCCCAATGAGAGGTTTTAGTAAGTGTTTTGACTTGATCTCACCAGTGTCTAAGACTATGTTGTAGTGTGAGTGTTTTTAAGGGCTCGTGTGTTATATTTGGGGGAAAGGTTTGGTTTTTCAGCCAGTTTGAATGGAGAGCTTCATTTCGACTTGAAAATAGGATGTTGAGGGAATTGGGTGAGAAGTTATGGATTTGAGTTGAGAGTTTCAAGAAAAGGAGCCATCATTTTCAAGAATTGTGTTTAAGCAATCGAGAAAAACTGTAACCAAAGAGTTTCAATCTAGAAAATGTTGGGTTATTCAGAAAAGCACGAAGCAAACCGTTGAGTTAAATAAGCCCAGTAAATGGTTATACTTGACCCAACACTGGGTTACATCAACCACTAAGCTGAGTCGAAATGGTTGAGTCCATCTTTTTATGACCCATCGCTGTGTTTAAAATATCCCAGCGTTTCCTAGAAAGTCTCCAATCTCAACTATGAATATCCAGGAATAAGTGGGAACTTTGAATGGATTGCAGAAAGAGGGTTAGACAATGCAGACACATTTTGTAATACTTCAGACGCACTGATTTTTAACAGTGTTCTCTGTTATTCGTTCTTCATTACAACACAATACTTAACTCTGTCTGTGTTTTGTTCTAGAAATACTTCTGTTTGCCAGTGGTTACTCATTTCATGGTTGCTAGGGTGTTGTAGGTGGTTACCGGGATGTTCTGCATGTGTGATTTGAGTATCGTTCGTGTCCATAGCTCATAATCTCTTTTCATTGGTGTTCTGGTGTGGGCAAGGTCGGTCTGTATGAGTTCAGCGGGTGAAGATTCAGCGTGTCAGCCGTTTGTGTGCAGATAGAAATGTACGTATACAGACCGCATTCTTTTGTCTGTGACTTTTAATAAGACGTTTGGCATTCATAGGTGCTCTGCGTGAAGGTCGATCTTTTATGTCGCCTTCTCTAATTCCCTTTCAAGCCCTCTACAAAACGACGAGCGTGTTTTTAACTTCTGAATTTAACGGGCGCTCACGTAATATTTGACCTCCGCGATACTGAAACGACTGCGGGTCTCCGCAGGAAACCTTCTGTGAAGTAATCATCAAACACACGAAACAAAAGAAATCAAATTGCCAGCGTTGACTTTAAACGGATATTCTCTGCTCGTCTAAAGGGCCCTTTGTGTAACATTGTGTATTGTGTAAAGCCGCTTTGCGCCGTGCCAAATAGCTGCTTTGTTTAGGAAGGATCCATGTGAAGGTTTCACCCGTGTGCGGATATCGAGCGGCGTCCCCATTTCACCCCCCTCTGAGATGCAAATATCTCTATTTTCAGCGCACAGTGGGAGTCCAGTGAACTCCTGTAATGTGAATAAATGCTGTGCAGGTGTGCTGAGACTTTCAGAATGGCAAATGCTAATGAGTCGGAGTATGGCCAAAGATCTCTTCACAAACAAATAAAGGCCAAAACAAATGAACAAGAGCAGAAACTTCAAAGTCATTTGCTCGGATAATTAATACCGTGTTCATTTGTTTATGCAGATGTTTTTGTAATGGTCTCAAAGGGACAGATTGTCAAGAAAAGAAAAGAAAAGAACAGACATGAAATTGCAGTTCTTGCTCTTTCATTGCTCGTGAGATTTGATTGAGGTCTCACTTGTGTTCTTTTAAGTATAGACTCAGTCGCAGATGTTTCTCTTCAAATTGTTTATTAGAAAAATCGTGTAATTGTTGAAACACATGAAGAGTATGAAGGTGCGAATGATGTAGATTGTACAGGTCAAGTAATCTGGATTTGGGTCAATTTCATGAGAAATGTTTGAGTTCATAGTGAGATCTTCAACTTTTGATTGCAGACTTGACAAATCTGAGCAGTAGTTGCGATCTCTCTCGTCTCTTCTCTCTTAATGTTGTTTTGAAGTCTCGGCGGTGTTGTGTTGTTGTGGTCTGGTAATGAAGCAAACAGCAGACGCGTGGCTCACACAGGCTCTGTCCAGCTTCTCCATGACATCTGCTGGCACCATCGAGCACGCTGCTCTCCAGGAAGACGTCTACGCAGGGATGTAGTTAAGTGGATGTCTTAAGGTAATTTCAGAGCGGTGGGGAGTTTTGTTAATTACGTCTCCTCTGATGTGTAATGAAAGCACAGCAGCGTGAACACACGATTCACTAAAACAACAGTCGATGGTCCAGACCCATCACCTGCTTCTCTGTCCACTCGCTCTTCTGTTATTCTCCTCAATCACACGTGGGTTTCATCAGCTACGTGCTAGGGATTGATTTGTGATAAAACTTTCTTCTTTTTGCGTAGTTATCACTTCAGACAGACAAACACTTGCTCAGACAGTCACGCTTGTGACTACTCCTTTAATGTTTTTAAGCTTTTTTTGTTGTTGTTATTGTTGATTTATTGATTTGATAGATTTGATTGTATTCCCTTACAGAAAAAAGCATATGATGTAATTACATACAGACAACATGTGACCACGTGGTTCATATTTGATTCCACGGGGTTCTACTTCAAGTATGTAGTAAGTACTTTTATTGGCATGCTTTTCAACGTATTATTTCAAGACACGAAACTTGAAATAATACTTTTATTAAAGTGTATTTTTAAGCATATTTTAAGTGTGACGGGTAATTTACATCTACTTTTTTTCTGAGACGTAAATAAAAATAAAAGAATATAAAATATATATTTTGAATAAAGTATTAGCACAGTTTTTTCAAGTGTTTACTTTGGATTCACACAAAATCATTTCAATACTACGTTGCATGTGCTAGACTCTTGGCACATAATATTGGCACATAAAAAAACACTTTTCATTTCTCATCACGGGCATAGAAACAACCATAAGCCCTTTTAGAAACATCACATATTTTAAAACTTCTACAATATTTTCTCCCACTTTTTGGGTTATGATGATGATATTTTTTCAAGTTTCAGCCGCTACGTAATGAAAGAATAATAGCTGCACAGACTAAACACCATCATCATGATCCTGTTTAAACCATCACACGTTTGTTTTTATGCCAGCGGTAAGCCATGATCTTCTACAGCTCACCTGCTGGGTGAACGCAGTCACTTCATTTATATTCGTGATTTAAGGCTTTATAATGCACGCCTGCTTTTATGGGTTGATAAAACACCCACACGTGACGGATCACAAGGCATTTTAATGTGGGCGGTGCCGGACAGGTATCATCACACTAACCTGGATCACAGATCTCACGATGTGTGTCACCATCTATTTTACCGACTTGAATGGATTACCATCATCATCATTTCTAAGTGTAATAAATATCTAAAGCACGAATAGATGTCAGGAGAATGAATCACGAGATTGGAGCGTTAACCAAATTAAGACTGTTAATGAGGCATAGACATTATGCGTGTTACGAGCGACGGCTCTTTATGACATCATAAAGGCAATTAATGGCCGGCGGTGAGCGCGTGACAGGGTCGCGGAGAGATTGAGAGAGGATGCTGTCGGGAGGTGAGAGATGAGTCCTCGCGCGAGTCTAAAGATGGAAACCATACATTCAGATTAACGCCGGTGAACGCGATCATTTACAGAGTGACGGAAGGCATCATTGAAGAGACGAGCCGAGCGTGAAGAGGTTTAAGCGGATCTTATTCTTTTAGATTTGCATGTCAAGGCGTTCGAATTGCTCGGTTTGACCTCGGGATGAAAGAGGGATGGAAAGGTCAAGGACGAGCCGTGGAGAATCTTGTGACGTGTCGACAGTTCACATCACATCAGACACGCTTGTGGGTGGCGGTTAAAGATCTAGAATAGATCTAGTTTTCCTCGTTGGCGTACTGTAGAAACTTTACGGTTCAATGGCAATCAAAGATCTTCTGAACTGAATACTTATACACCTGAGTGAAGAATGTGACAGAATCGCTCAATTAAAGCACACCGGACACGTTCACGAGAGAGATGTGATACTTCAGCTCTTTAAAGGTCAAGACGAAGCGTTGAGAAAATGATTTCTAATGAGCCGAGGAGTGGAGAGGTACCCGTGAATCAGAAAACACGCGTGTGTGACGCTGGAGGTGAGAAACGAGCTGTTTGTGAATCAGTAATGATGGGTAAATTACAGCTGGTGATTTCACCTTCATGTGTTTCTCTGAAAGAGATCTTCAGGTCAGACGATCTGTGTTTCTCATCACATCATGTGAGTCAGTTTTTAATCATCTGTGATTGACCCTTTCAGGCCCTTTTTTAACGATCTAAGCGCAAGGCGCAAGTGCACTTAGGGCGTGTCCGAATCCACTTTTGCTCGTTTAAGAAGGGGAAAAATGGGTCGTCCCTATTCTCTTAATGAGTCATGGGGGTTTTGGGGGCTAAATGTGCAGTAAACCAATCAGAGTCTCATCTCGCATTCCATTTAAGAGCCAGTTGCGTTCGCATCACGGCGAATTCGCTATGAACAAGGACGAATTTGCAAGAGCAAAGACCGGAGGCTTCTCCAGAGAGGAAACGCATCTGCAGGACGAGCTGGATTTTTTATCTTCATGCACACAATAATAATCTTTTAAGTTTGAATCCATTTATTTTTAATATTTGCCTTTTTGTGTTTGTGTGCTGCTGCGCGTTCCTCTGTGTGTAATAAGCAGAATGTACGTGGCTGCGCACCCACCAATAGGCGCATATTAGTAACGAGCTAATGTTGACTTTCAACGCAGTCTATTTCATTTGCCTCAAAATAGCGACGAGCCAACAATGCGCCTGAACACACCCTTCGATTTCAGACCAGCACGCCCATGGGCGCACAAATGGGTGAAAATGCTTTTGCTATTTAACCAACGCGGCGCAGGATCAAGAACACTTGCGGTCGCGCCTGGCGCTGCACGGCGCCGAGTGTATGATAGAGCCCTTGATCTTTTCTATCACCACATAACCACAATAAACTAAGCTGTAATTTGATGTAAATGTGGCGTGATGCATGTGGTGTTGTTGTGCGTGTTGTATATAATGTTATGAATGGTTTGACATTTGTTGTGGGTCTTGTTCCAACATTTCTTCAGTTTAATTAAAGGTTGCAGGGATGATCAACTGAGTCAGTGTTGTGTGGGAGTGAAATGAGCTGCTGGTCTGTACGTCCTGATGTCTGGACACTCACAACAGGTCACACATTAGATCAGAATGAAGCGCTTTACTCACTTACAGCTGATGACTCATCAACTTCTAAATCACTTGAGTCCAGATCTCATTTCCACTGACTTACACTCTTCCCTGTCTGTCTGTCTGTCTGCTGACCTATCTGTCTGTCTGTCTGTCTGGAGTGATTCTCCTGTCTGTCTGTCTGTCTGCTGACCTATCTGTCTGTCTGTCTGTCTGTCTGCTGACCTATCTGTCTGTCTGTCTGTCTGGAGTGATTCTCCTGTCTGTCTGTCTGTCTGTCTGTCTGCTGACCTATCTGTCTGTCTGTCTGTCTGGAGTGATTCTCCTGTCTGTCTGTCTGTCTGGAGTGATTCTCCTGTCTGTCTGTCTGCTGACCTATCTGTCTGTCAGCTGACCTATCTGTCTGTCTGTCTGTCTGGAGTGATTCTCCTGTCTGTCTGTCTGTCTGCTGAACTTTCTTTCTGTCTGTCTGTCTGCTGACCTGTCTGTCTGTAGTGATTATCTTGTCTGTCTGCTGAACTGTCTATCTCTCTGTCTGTCTGTCTGGAGTGATTATCTTGTCTGTCTGCTGAACTGTCTATCTCTCTGTCTGTCTGTCTGGAGTGATTATCTTGTCTGTCTGCTGAACTGTCTATCTCTCTGTCTGTCTGTCTGAAGTGATTCTCTTGGCTGTCTGCTGAACTGTCTGTCTGTCTGGATTGATTCTACTGTCTGTCTGTCTGGATTGATTCTACTGTCTGTCTTCTGAACTGTCTGGAGTGGTTCTCTTCTCTCTCTGCTGAACTGTCTGTCTGTCTGTCTGTCTGGAGTGATTCTCTTGTCTGTCTGCTGAACTGTCTGTCTGTCTGTCTGTTTGTCTGGAGTGATTCTCTTGTCTGTCTGCTGAACTGTCTGTCTGGATTGATTCTACTGTCTGTCTGTTGAACTTTTTTTCTGTCTGGAGTGATTCTCTTTTCTGTCTGCTGAACTGTCTGTCTGTCTGTTTGTCTGGAGTGATTCTCTTGTCTGTCTACTGAACTGTCTGTCTGGATTGATTCTACTGTCTGTCTGTTGAACTTTTTTTCTGTCTGGAGTGATTCTCTTTTCTGTCTGCTGAACTGTCTGTCTGTCTGTTTGTCTGGAGTGATTCTCTTGTCTGTCTACTGAACTGTCTGTCTGGATTGATTCTACTGTCTGTCTGTTGAACTTTTTTTCTGTCTGGAGTGATTCTCTTTTCTGTCTGCTGAACTGTCTGTCTGTCTGTTTGTCTGGAGTGATTCTCTTGTCTGTCTACTGAACTGTCTGTCTGGATTGATTCTACTGTCTGTCTGTTGAACTTTTTTTCTGTCTGGAGTGATTCTCTTTTCTGTCTGCTGAACTGTCTGTCTGTCTGTTTGTCTGGAGTGATTCTCTTGTCTGTCTGCTGAACTGTCTGTCTGGATTGATTCTACTGTCTGTCTGCTGAACTGTCTGGAGTGATTCTCTTGTCTGTCTGCTGAACTGTCTGTCTGTCTGTTTGTCTGGAGTGATTCTCTTGTCTGTCTGCTGAACTGTCTGTCTGGATTGATTCTACTGTCTGTCTGCTGAACTGTCTGGAGTGATTCTCTTGTCTGTCTGCTGAACTGTCTGTCTGTCTGTTTGTCTGGAGTGATTCTCTTGTCTGTCTGCTGAACTGTCTGTCTGGATTGATTCTACTGTCTGTCTGCTGAACTGTCTGGAGTGATTCTCTTGTCTGTCTGCTGAACTGTCTGTCTGTCTGTCTGTCTGGATTGATTCTCTTGTCTGTCTGCTGAACTTTCTTTCTGTCTGTCTGTCTGGAGTGATTCTACTGTCTGTCTGCTGAAATGTCTGTCTGTCGATCTGGATTGATTCTACTGTCTGTCTGCTGAACTGTCTGGAGTGATTCTCTTGTCTGTCTGCTGAACTTTCTTTCTGTCTGTCTGTCTGGATTGATTCTACTGTGTGTCTGCTGAACTGTCTGTCTGTCTGCTGAAATTTCTTTCTGTCTGTGTGTCTGTCTGTCTGTCTGGATTGATTCTACTGTCTGTCTGCTGAACTGTCTGGAGTGATTATCTTGTCTGTCTGCTGAACTTTCTTTCTGTCTGTGTGTCTGTCTGTCTGTCTGTCTGGATTGATTCTCTTGTCTGTCTGCTGAACTGTCTGTCTGTCTGTCTGAATTGCAGACAGACAGTCCATTTCTTTTTGTCTGGGGATCTGTCTGTCTGTCTGGAGGGATTCTTACTGTTTCTTTTTGTCTGGGGATCTGTCTGTTTGTCTGGAGGGATTCTTACTGTTTCTTTTTGTCTAGGGATCTGTCTGTCTGGAGGGATTTTACTGTTTCTTTTTGTCTGGGGATCTGTCTGTCTGTCTGGAATGATTGTCCTGTCTGTCTTCTAAACTGTCTTTCTGGAGTAATTATTGTGTATATCTGGGTATCTGTTTGCATATCTGGAGTGATTCTTTTGTGTATCTGGGGATCTGTCTGTCTGTCTGGAGTGATTCTGTCTTTCCTCTGTGTCTGGGGATCTGTCTGTCTGTCTGGAGGGATTCTTCGGTTTATTTTTGTCTGGGGATCTGTCTGCCTAGAGTGTCTCATCTCTGGATTTTGTATTTATTTGTCTGTTTGTTATGCTCTGGGGATTCAGCTGTTGGGAATTATTGTGTGCTTTATTTTGTTATGCGAGTCATTCCTGATTCTGTCTGTTACGGTGATATATTTCTTTAATGGAGAAACTGAGATGCAAATATCTCTATTTTCAGCGCACAGTGGGAGTCCAGTGAACTCCTGTAATGTGAATAAATGCTGTGCAGGTGTGCTGAGACTTTCAGAATGGCAAATGCTAATGAGTCGGAGTATGGCCAAAGATCTCTTCACAAACAAATAAAGGCCAAAACAAATGAACAAGAGCAGAAACTTCAAAGTCATTTGCTCGGATAATTAATACCGTGTTCATTTGTTTATGCAGATGTTTTTGTAATGGTCTCAAAGGGACAGATTGTCAAGAAAAGAAAAGAAAAGAACAGACATGAAATTGCAGTTCTTGCTCTTTCATTGCTCGTGAGATTTGATTGAGGTCTCACTTGTGTTCTTTTAAGTATTGACTCAGTCGCAGATGTTTCTCTTCAAATTGTTTATTAGAAAAATCGTGTAATTGTTGAAACACATGAAGAGTATGAAGGTGCGAATGATGTAGATTGTACAGGTCAAGTAATCTGGATTTGGGTCAATTTCATGAGAAATGTTTGAGTTCATAGTGAGATCTTCAACTTTTGATTGCAGACTTGACAAATCTGAGCAGTAGTTGCGATCTCTCTCGTCTCTTCTCTCTTAATGTTGTTTTGAAGTCTCGGCGGTGTTGTGTTGTTGTGGTCTGGTAATGAAGCAAACAGCAGACGCGTGGCTCACACAGGCTCTGTCCAGCTTCTCCATGACATCTGCTGGCACCATCGAGCACGCTGCTCTCCAGGAAGACGTCTACGCAGGGATGTAGTTAAGTGGATGTCTTAAGGTAATTTCAGAGCGGTGGGGAGTTTTGTTAATTACGTCTCCTCTGATGTGTAATGAAAGCACAGCAGCGTGAACACACGATTCACTAAAACAACAGTCGATGGTCCAGACCCATCACCTGCTTCTCTGTCCACTCGCTCTTCTGTTATTCTCCTCAATCACACGTGGGTTTCATCAGCTACGTGCTAGGGATTGATTTGTGATAAAACTTTCTTCTTTTTGCGTAGTTATCACTTCAGACAGACAAACACTTGCTCAGACAGTCACGCTTGTGACTACTCCTTTAATGTTTTTAAGCTTTTTTTGTTGTTGTTATTGTTGATTTATTGATTTGATAGATTTGATTGTATTCCCTTACAGAAAAAAGCATATGATGTAATTACATACAGACAACATGTGACCACGTGGTTCATATTTGATTCCACGGGGTTCTACTTCAAGTATGTAGTAAGTACTTTTATTGGCATGCTTTTCAACGTATTATTTCAAGACACGAAACTTGAAATAATACTTTTATTAAAGTGTATTTTTAAGCATATTTTAAGTGTGACGGGTAATTTACATCTACTTTTTTTCTGAGACGTAAATAAAAATAAAAGAATATAAAATATATATTTTGAATAAAGTATTAGCACAGTTTTTTCAAGTGTTTACTTTGGATTCACACAAAATCATTTCAATACTACGTTGCATGTGCTAGACTCTTGGCACATAATATTGGCACATAAAAAAACACTTTTCATTTCTCATCACGGGCATAGAAACAACCATAAGCCCTTTTAGAAACATCACATATTTTAAAACTTCTACAATATTTTCTCCCACTTTTTGGGTTATGATGATGATATTTTTTCAAGTTTCAGCCGCTACGTAATGAAAGAATAATAGCTGCACAGACTAAACACCATCATCATGATCCTGTTTAAACCATCACACGTTTGTTTTTATGCCAGCGGTAAGCCATGATCTTCTACAGCTCACCTGCTGGGTGAACGCAGTCACTTCATTTATATTCGTGATTTAAGGCTTTATAATGCACGCCTGCTTTTATGGGTTGATAAAACACCCACACGTGACGGATCACAAGGCATTTTAATGTGGGCGGTGCCGGACAGGTATCATCACACTAACCTGGATCACAGATCTCACGATGTGTGTCACCATCTATTTTACCGACTTGAATGGATTACCATCATCATCATTTCTAAGTGTAATAAATATCTAAAGCACGAATAGATGTCAGGAGAATGAATCACGAGATTGGAGCGTTAACCAAATTAAGACTGTTAATGAGGCATAGACATTATGCGTGTTACGAGCGACGGCTCTTTATGACATCATAAAGGCAATTAATGGCCGGCGGTGAGCGCGTGACAGGGTCGCGGAGAGATTGAGAGAGGATGCTGTCGGGAGGTGAGAGATGAGTCCTCGCGCGAGTCTAAAGATGGAAACCATACATTCAGATTAACGCCGGTGAACGCGATCATTTACAGAGTGACGGAAGGCATCATTGAAGAGACGAGCCGAGCGTGAAGAGGTTTAAGCGGATCTTATTCTTTTAGATTTGCATGTCAAGGCGTTCGAATTGCTCGGTTTGACCTCGGGATGAAAGAGGGATGGAAAGGTCAAGGACGAGCCGTGGAGAATCTTGTGACGTGTCGACAGTTCACATCACATCAGACACGCTTGTGGGTGGCGGTTAAAGATCTAGAATAGATCTAGTTTTCCTCGTTGGCGTACTGTAGAAACTTTACGGTTCAATGGCAATCAAAGATCTTCTGAACTGAATACTTATACACCTGAGTGAAGAATGTGACAGAATCGCTCAATTAAAGCACACCGGACACGTTCACGAGAGAGATGTGATACTTCAGCTCTTTAAAGGTCAAGACGAAGCGTTGAGAAAATGATTTCTAATGAGCCGAGGAGTGGAGAGGTACCCGTGAATCAGAAAACACGCGTGTGTGACGCTGGAGGTGAGAAACGAGCTGTTTGTGAATCAGTAATGATGGGTAAATTACAGCTGGTGATTTCACCTTCATGTGTTTCTCTGAAAGAGATCTTCAGGTCAGACGATCTGTGTTTCTCATCACATCATGTGAGTCAGTTTTTAATCATCTGTGATTGACCCTTTCAGGCCCTTTTTTAACCATCTAAGTGCACTTAGGGCGTGTCCGAATCCACTTTTGCTCGTTTAAGAAGGGGAAAAATGGGTCGTCCCTATTCTCTTAATGAGTCATGGGGGTTTTGGGGGCTAAATGTGCAGTTAACCAATCAGAGTCTCATCTCGCATTCCATTTAAGAGCCAGTTGCGTTCGCTTCACGGCGAATTCGCTATGAACATGGACGAATTTGCAAGAGCAAAGACCGGAGGCTTCTCCAGAGAGGAAACGCATCTGCAGGACGAGCTGGATTTTTTATCTTCATGCACACAATAATAATCTTTTATGTTTGAATCCATTTATTTTTAATATTTGCCTTTTTGTGTTTGTGTGCTGCTGCGCGTTCCTCTGTGTGTAATAAGCAGAATGTACGTGGCTGCGCACCCACCAATAGGCGCATATTAGTAACGAGCTAATGTTGACTTTCAACGCAGTCTATTTCATTTGCCTCAAAATAGCGACGTGCCAACAATGCGCCTGAACACACCCTTCGATTTCAGACCAGCACGCCCATGGGCGCACAAATGGGTGAAAATGCTTTTGCTTTTTAACCAACGCGGCGCAGGATCAAGAACACTTGCGGTCGCGCCTGGCGCTGCACGGCGCCGAGTGTATGATAGAGCCCTTGATCTTTTCTAGCACCACATAACTAAAATAAACTAAGCCGTAATTTGATGTAAATGTGGCGTGATGCATGTGGTGTTGTTGTGCGTGTTGTATATAATGTTATGAATGGTTTGACATTTGTTGTGGGTCTTGTTCCAACATTTCTTCAGTTTAATTAAAGGTTGCAGGGATGATCAACTGAGTCAGTGTTGTGTGGGAGTGAAATGAGCTGCTGGTCTGTACGTCCTGATGTCTGGACACTCACAACAGGTCACACATTAGATCAGAATGAAGCGCTTTACTCACTTACAGCTGATGACTCATCACTCTAAATCACTTGAGTCCAGATCTCATTTCCACTGACTTACATCTTCTGTCTGTCTGTCTGTCTGTCTGTCTGTCTGATGTCTGTCTGTCTGTCTGTCTGTCTGCATCTGTCTGTCTGTCTGTCTGTCTGACTGTCTGTCTGCTCTGTCTGTCTGTCTGTCTGTCTGTCTGTCTGTCTGTCTGTCTTTTTTGTCTGTCTGTCTGCATGCTGTCTGTCTGTCTCTTCTGTCTGTCTGTCTGTCTCTCTGACTCTGTCTGTCTGTCTGTCTCTCTGTCTGTCTCTCTGACCTGTCTGTCTGTCTGTCTCTCTGTCTGTCTCGTCTGCCTGTCTGTCTGTCTGTCTGTCTCGTCTGTCTGTCTGCTCTGTCTGTCTCTCTGTCTGTCTGTCTGTCTGTCTGTCTCTGTCTGTTCCTGTCTGTCTGTCTGTCTGTCTGTCTGTCTGTCTCTGACTCTGTCTGTCTGTCTGTCTCGTCTGTTTGTCTCGCTGACCTGTCTGTCTCTCTGTCTGTCTGTCTGTCTCTCTGTCTGTCGTCTCTGTCTGTCTGTCTGTCGTCTCTGTCTGTCTGTCTGTCTCTGTCTGACTGTCTGTCTGTCTGTCTGTCTATCTGATCTGTCTGTCTGTCTGTCTGTCTGTCTGTCTGTCTGATCTCTGTCTGTCTGTCTGTCTCGTCTGCTCTGACTGTCTGTCTCTCTGTCTGACTCTGTCTCGTCTGTCTGTCTGTCTCGTCTGACCTGTCTGTCTGTCTGTCTGTCTGTGACTGTCTGTTCTGTCTGTCTGACTGTCTGTCTGTCTGTCTGTTCTGGATTGATGTTCTCTGTCTGTCTGTCTGAACTGTTCTGGAGTGTTCTCTTCTCTTCTGACTGCTCTGTCTGTTCCTGTCGTTCGTCTGGAGTGTTCTCGTCTGTCTTGACACTTTCTCTGTCGTTTGTCTGGAGTGATTCTTCTTTCAGCTCTGAACTGTCTGTCTGGATTGATTTACTGTCTGTTGTGAACATTTGTTCTGTCTGAGTATTCTCGTCTGTCTGTCTGCTGAATCTGTCTGTCTGTCTGTCTGTCTGGATTGTGATCTTCTGTCGTTGTCTGTCTGTCTGATGATGTCTGTCTGTCGTGTCTGTCTGTCTGTCTGTCTGTCTGTCTGTCTGTCTGTCTGTCTGCTGTCTGTCTGTCTGCTGTCTGTCTGTCTGTCTGTCTGTCTGTCTGTCTGTCTGTCTGTTCTGTCTGTGTCTGTCTGTCTGTCTGTCTGTCTGTCTGTCTGTCTGTCTGTCTGTCTGTGTCTGTCTGTCTGTGTCTGTCTGTCTGTCTGTCTGTGTCTGTCTGTCTGTCTGCGCTCATTTGCTGTCTGCTGCTCTGCCTGAATTCTGTCTGTGTCTGTGTCTCTGGATTATTGTCTATTCTGTTGTCTTCTGAACGGTCATGTGTCTTCTGGATCTTCTGTTTCTGATGCTGTCTGTTACTGTCTGTCTGTCTGTGTCTGTCTGTCTGTCTGTCTGTCTGTCTGTGTCTGTCTGTCTGTGTCTGTCTGTCTGTCTGTCTGCTGTCTGTCTGTCTGTCTGTCTGTCTGTCTGCTGTCTGTCTGTCTGTCTGTGTCTGTCTGTCTGTCTGTCTCTGTCTGTCTGTCTGTGTCGTCTGTCTGTCTGTCTGTCTCTGTCTGTCTGTCTGATCTGTCTGTCTGTCTGGAGGGATTCTTACTGTTTCTTTTTGTCTGGGGATCTGTCTGTTTGTCTGGAGGGATTCTACTGTTTCTTTTTGTCTGGTGATCTGTCTGTTTGTCTGGAGGGCTTTTACTGTTTCTTTTTGTCTGGGGATCTGTCTGTCTGTCTGGAGTGATTGTCCTGTCTGTCTTCTAAACTGTCTTCTGGAGTAATTATTGTGTATATCTGGGTATCTGTTGCATATCTGAGTGATTCTTTTGTGTATCTGGGGAATCTGTCTGTCTTGTCTGGAGTGTTTGTCTTTCCTCTGTGTCTGGGGATCTGTCTGTCTGTCTGGAGTGATTGTCTGTCTGTTATTTTTCTGTCTGTCTGCTGAGTGTACTGATTCTGGATTGTTGTATTTATCTGTGTCTGTTTGCTTATCTCTGGAGTGATTCTTTTGCTGTTCTGGGGATTATCTGTCTGTCTGTTTCTGGATGTGAGCCTGATTCTGTCTTTCCTATGAACTGTCTGGGGGCATCTGTCTGCTGTGTCATTGGAGACGTTATTCTCTGTTTATTTTTGTCTGGTGATCTGTCTGTTTGTCTGGAGGGACTTTTACTGTTTCTTTTTGTCTGGGGATCTGTCTGTCTGTCTGGAGTGATTGTCCTGTCTGTCTTCTAACTGTCTTTCTGGAGTAATTATTGTGTTGATCTGGGTATCTGTGCTATCTGGAGTGCTTCTTTTGTGTATCTGGTGAATCTGGTCTGGTTGTCTGGAGAATTTCTTTCTTTCCTCTGTGTCTTTTTATCGGGGATCTGTCTGTTTGTCTGGAGGGTTTTATTCTGTTTATTTTTGTCTGGGATCTGTCTGTCTGTCTGGAGTGATTGTCCTGTCTGTCTTCTAAACTGTCTTTCTGGAGTAATTATTGTGTATATCTGGGTATCTGTTTGCATATCTGGAGTGATTCTTTTGTGTATCTGGGGAATCTGTCTGTCTGTCTGGAGTGATTCTGTCTTTCCTCTGTGTCTGGGGATCTGTCTGTCTGTCTGGAGGGATTCTTCTGTTTATTTTGTCTGGGGATCTGTCTGTTTGTCTGGAGGGATTCTACNTGTTTCTTTTTGTCTGGTGATCTGTCTGTTTGTCTGGAGGGCTTTTACTGTTTCTTTTTGTCTGGGGATCTGTCTGTCTGTCTGGAGTGATTGTCCTGTCTGTCTTCTAAACTGTCTTTCTGGAGTAATTATTGTGTATATCTGGGTATCTGTTTGCATATCTGGAGTGATTCTTTTGTGTATCTGGGGAATCTGTCTGTCTGTCTGGAGTGATTCTGTCTTTCCTCTGTGTCTGGGGATCTGTCTGTCTGTCTGGAGGGATTCTTCTGTTTATTTTTGTCTGGGGATCTGTCTGCCTAGAGTGTCTCATCTCTGGATTTTGTATTTATTTGTCTGTTTGTTATGCTCTGGGGATTCAGCTGTTGGGAATTATTGTGTGCTTTATTTTGTTATGCGAGTCATTCCTGATTCTGTCTGTTACGGTGATATATTTCTTTAATGGAGAAATCAGACATTTAATATCTGATGGTGTTTGTCTAAGTGTGTGTAAATGTGTGTGCGTGTTAATGGTCCGTCTCTTACATATTTTACAGGAGACCGGTGAAGCACTTTATCAATTTTATTTCTGTACAATAAAACACCATACACATAATTTTCTTTATATCACACTGGCAAATATTTTGGTTTTACAAATATTATGAATTTTAGTTTGTCAGAATACAGCTGCTATTGAATCACAGTCGATAGAGAAAGCTTGCATGTCTGGCATCTTAACACCAGCAGTAGCTAAACTTCCAACATAACTGACTAAACTGTGTACCTTTAAAGATCTGAAGCGCGTGAACAGTCTGCAGGTAAACTACACTGCTGCCGGGCCAGTGACAGAGAGCAGGAGGTGATGTTTTCTGTTCTCAGATCAGACTCCACTGATTATTCACACTTTCTGTTGCAGAACTTCTCCAGACTGTTTTAATGAGACACATGCTTTAAAACATCAGTCACAGACTCTTAATGATGCTAAGAATAAAGTCTCAAAGATTCACATCACTTCACAGAGACTCAAAAATGAAAAAATGTGTCTTTGAAAAAGAGCATGCCAGCGTCTGTTCACTAACTGCTGTTTTTGACGGAGTGTAGTATGCAGTTCTGAAAGTTAGTGGTTTGCTAATATTTGCTAACACAGTGACGAAGAATACAGTATGAAGTGTGCAGAATGTGGTATACCTCATGTAGTACGCAGTTTGTTATTCCTCATGTTGTGTGCAGTTTGCAGCATGTCATACCACATGCAGTGTCAAGTACTGTGTTCTGTAAAGTATGCACTACATAATACAGTTTGCAGTGTGCAGAATTCAGTCATGTCATACACTACGTAGTGTGCGGTATATGTGAAGAATGTAGTATGTTATAAAGTGCAGTCTGCGTTATGCAGTGTTCAGTACAGTATACTGTATGTACTATGGAGTATGCAATACTTATCAAACTTTGATCTATTTTGATATGTAAAACTGCAAATATACTGTATACTGTATAAACACAGATGTGAAATATTTCACGGCCGTGTTTTGCAAGTGTGTGTGTGTGTGCGTGTTCCTGCTGGTTTAGTCAGAATGAACATGGAGTGATTTCAGCACAAGTGGATGAAAATCAGGGGAGAGAAACTCACAAACAGACACGCAGAGGAAAGACAGTTGTGACAACTCCATCTGTCCGCCGAAGAACACACACACACAAACGCTCTTTCTGCTGTGTGGCGTCTCGAGTTTTTTCTTCAGTATTTGTCAGATCCTCTGACAAATCCACAGGTTTTTTCTATCGTATAAACATTTTTGGGTCGCTTTTCATAACATTTCACAATGTGTGACAAGTTAGGTGTTACTTTTATGATCAATAGTGTACACTGCGCAGTATCCAGTAAGCAGTCCACGGCTAGATAGACAGTGAGGGGGCGGGGCCTGATTGGATGGATCATTAGGATCATTTATTCACACTTGTGAAGATCTTTTATTATCACGATCGTCTGCTGCTCACAATAGAAAACATTTAATAGTGTCACTACAGTAACAGTGACTGACAGTTCCGACATTCACGTGAGAGAGAGAGAATGATGTTTTTATTTTTAGAGTTATTTCTACGCATTACCGCTTGTTCTAGGCATTTACCTTTTGTGCGTTTACCTGTTGCAGTGTGATTGTTTTCCTCCAGGTCCTCTTTATCTCTTGAGTTTGAAGCCACAGAATAACATCACACCCTGCTCGCTACCACGGTAACCAAAGTTAATTTTACATTGTTTGCACTGGAGACGGATGCCAGGGTCCTCATGAGATGAGTTTTAATCATGTTGGCAAAAAAAAGCACGCGCACACACCCTGTGCCGGCGCTAAGTGTGTCGTAAATCATGGTAGATGGCTGTTGCCATGAATAATTGTGTTTTATGTTTAAGAAGATAAAGTATCAGAGTGAAGAGCATTAATGAGATCAAGACCCCATCGAGATCACACATTACTACGCAAACTCATTTGACATCAATCCAGTATAACCCCAACCGTGTCTTTTTTTATAATCGCTCTCTTTTGCGATGTTTGCATCATCATTATATCTATAGCACACATACAGTACTTATATTCCCAGAGCTTTGATTTGATCCACCTGTCTGACTCTCATTTGTTTCGTTTGTTTTACTCTGATGTAATGGTTTCGCTCATACAGAAGATGCAGTTTGATGCGAACGGTGATTATTTCCACACCGCAGGTTTGAGAAGCCCATCTCTGGATGCTCCTGGAGATATAATAGCAGGGCTGATTGTGTAACGCTTCAGGAATGACATGAACACTTGAGTCCATGAATGAAGAAATCAGAGCTTGAATGAGAGATCTCACGTTCACAGCTGAATGAAGCTGGATTAAAGATGTTAAACACGCACGCACGTGTGCCTGTTGAACGATCACGGGACTTTTTCACATGATCTCCTGCTGATGTGTCTGATCTCTGATCAGTGCAGATATAGGCCGTTTCTCAATTCCAAGAACGGACTTGTATTCTCGTGAAGAGCGGTCTTGCGAGGCAGCCTCGGACGAACGAACTTGGATGGACGCGCCGCAGTGTCTTCTGGGACTTCAAGTGGGTTCCGTATGCCCGCAAGGCTGCATTCGATGCATCCTTGATATCGAGAACACATCCGGGAACTTTCATGCGTTCTCCGTTCTTGTGTTCTTGAGTACTGAACGGGACTTTGATGGTTATTGATGACGTAGAGCAAAAGACGAGGACACAAGACCGCTGGAGAACGCATATTGAGAAACGCCACGGATTACGGCATACGTCATTCTTCTTGATCTGTTGTCCATGATGGTTTTAGTGCCGTTGTTGGTTAGAATGGTCATTGTTGGGACTACAGTATATTTGTTTGACAGAAATGATTCTTAGCACCAAAACTTAATGTTGATTAAGGTCCGATTCACATTTCACATCTTTTCCGCGTGCATATTCGTTATTTTAAATGTAGACGCGCCGCATGCGCGCACAAATAGGGGGCGACGCGCATGCATTGAGGCGCGCACGTCGAGATGGAAATAGTTCAACTTTTCAGAGTGCCACGCATGCACCGTGAGTCATTTCAAGAGAGAAAGCTGCGCGGCTCGCACAGTTTGCAATTTGTCGCACATAGATTGAATTAGTTCCAATGTTCAAAAATGTTCTTTAGTAGTTACTAAAGTAAATTGTGCAGTATAATACAGTTCACTAAATACAACATGTTTCATTTAGATCTGTGTATTAAAGAATATTGGTCTATTTTGTAGATTTTAATTATGAACATGACACAGCATCACAATACTACTTGGTATCGTGATATTTCGTAAGCAGTGTTGGGTGTAACTAGTTACTAAGTAATTAGTTACTGTAATTAAATTACTTTTCCTTTGAAAAAGTAAAGTAAGGGATTACTCTATTTTTTCTGTAATTTAATTACAGTTACTTCTGGTGTAATTAAACTAAATACTTTGTGTAATATATGTGTGTGCAATAGTGGAATTAACATCAAAATTCAAAGTCTAACTTTAAAATCCGTGCTTTAATGTATATTTCTCACATTTGTAATACTTCGGTCAGTTAATAATACTACTTTATGTAGTTTAATATTATTTATTTGAATGAATTAAAAGAGCCGTTTCATGTCTATCCTTGAATCACTTAACTAATCAAGGTTGATGTAGGATATAGAAAGTAATTAGTAATAAGTAACTAAATACTTTTCGGAGAGAGTAATTTGTACAGTAATCTAATTACACTATTGAATATGTAATTAGTAACTAGTAGTTAATTACTTTTTCAGACTAACTTGCCCAACACTGTTCGTAAGGTATAGTGTCGTAAGATACATATGTATGTATATATGTATCTATATGTAGATATAGATACATATAGATATATGTATGTTTATGGTACCGTGACAACCCTTTTCACTTTCACTTCACTATTTCAGTACTGCTTGCAATATTGTGTACTTTTTTGGTATACTTTAAGTACACAACTAGTATGCATCTGAGTTTTGGTTGTGTCCTGCAAGCTATACTACAAATGAACATATAGGTATACTGATAAATTACTAATTCAATACTTGTAGCACGTTTTAGTTCATGAATGCACACTTTTAAGTATACCCTCAGTAAACTACTAGTTTTGTATTTTGTATACCGCAAGTGTACTTGTACGTTTTATTTAAGTAAACCTACCGAGTTCTTTTAAACTTCTAGTTTACTATGTATGTATGTATTCTCTGCACTACTATGTTCCTGTTTAGGTAGGTATTTTTAAACTTGAAATATGTCTGCACTTTAAGTATATTTGAAGTATATCTCTATCACAACATTGAGTACAAATATAGGCCAGATATACTTTTACTATTCTGTCAATACAAGTCAAGTATACTTAAGTGTCATTTTAAGCGTATTTCTAAAAAGCACATACCAAATCGTTTGAAATTTGTGACAAAAAAATACAGCTCAGCATCAGTGTGATGTTCATGTTCTGAAGGTGAGGTGTGATGTTCTTTCTCTCTCATATCACATGTAGGGATACATTTAGAGCAGACTTCACTTGTCTGTGATGGTAAATGTCTGTGACATGAAATCTGATGTGTTATTATTCCCACGATTAATTAAACGTGTCAACAGTGAAAACTGACTGTTGAAATGGATGTTTAATGGTGATAATCTCATATCCTCGTGTCTCTAAACCAGTGACATTGAAGTTTCATTGTAGCACTCCTGATTATAAACGTGTGAAATGAAATGACTTTAAACTACTTTGTCCTGAGCGATTTTGTTCTCGTGCGCACAGGATCAGTGAAGCGAGCATGGACATGTTGCTAGCGTGACGTTCCCTACGAGAGAAAGTAGAGAGGGATGGAAAATGAGGAGGATGACAAGGTTCCACCCACTCGTCCATTAGCTCAACCAGCGACCGCTTCCATCATCTGCTGGAACAAAGTGTGAGGCGGAGAGAAGAGAGAATGTGTGATGGACAGAGATAACACAGCACCGCCTCTCTTTAACTCCACCATCTGTTCTTCTCCAGTGAGGAGAAAACACAGCGCATACGCGTGTGTGTGGCTGATGTGACCACAATCTTTTATTACGCTGTGAGTCATTTTACACTGCCGTAACAGTCTTTGGTTATCTTTGCTGTAAAGTCAATAAATAACCATGCCATAGTGCCTATTTTTAGATTGAATTACAGTATTTGCATATGAACGATCTCATGTGATCATTTCCTCTTTCTTTTATATTTGATGGACTGAACATAAAAAATATGATTATTCATCATGAATTTCTGATTTAATATGAATTATGAAGGAGTTTAGTTGATTTCTTAAGATGCAAATACGTTTGCCTCTGTGTCGCCATCTCTGTTCAAAACATAAAATTGCATATTAGTTTATGAACTTGTCTTTACTTATCTTTTACCTGACAGCTTAAACCATAATTGTACATTTACCGTTATGAATTGTGATTTAATAAGAAAATGTTTAACATGAATTGTTTACATATTTGCTCAAAATCTGATTTTTCATTTTTAAACAACTAAAATTACAGATTGCAGCTTTAACAAAAACTTTTACAAGTATAATGACAGACAAGTTTTAAGGAATACAAACTCCAATGTAAAGAGAAGAATATCACAGCTACTTCCATCAGTAACACCAAATGTTTTTCGTTTCGTACTTAAGTTAAAATGTATTCTGTCCCTTACACAAAGCGTCACGTCGTCTATCTTCGCCAGTTTGTTAACCAGTCAATAATTCATCCCGTGACGTGAAACTTCTGGTATATCTCTATTATTACAGACAGTAAAAAGTTATTCTCCCGATACCCTGATGCGTAATGTCTTTTTGCAATATATATGCAAACTATCTTCGAAATTTGTCATCTGAATTGTTGACCTCCTGTCAGCGCCGTATTTAATATTTACACATTGTAGCTAAACAGAGTTTTTACTTTGCATACGTGGAAACCTATTTCAGCATGGATGAATTCATCGGAGCGTTGTGTTCACCGCTGGAAGTGATGTGACTCACCAGAGCCATTTATCTGTCGTACGATGTCATACCTCGTGTTGTTCACACTTCAGCGGGTGCTACAGGATGACATTGTCTTGACCTGGAAAATTATCATTGTCATTAAAGCAAGTGAAAGTTTAAAGTAGAAGACTTCTGTCCGGATAACACTGTGTGATGGGAAACCTCTTCCCCCTCACAGGATAATAAAAGCTTTCAGGTCACCTTCATGCCCCGGCAAGTAGTCGGACCGTACGGTTCTTACTCTCCGTATTAGTTGTACTCCGTATGGATTCATGCTCTCTGCTGTTTCATGCAATCACACTTTTAAAGCCACACAAAATTGTAAAAAAATCATTCAAGTGGAGCATGTATGAAATACAGCAATGACCAAGAATGAACCCGTTCAGAGAGAAATGCTACTCTGTGGTTTGTTCTTAAATAAGTAAGATGTGTCATCTCACGTCCAGTTTTTTTCTTTTATTTCTTTAAACAGCCTCCTTCAACACGCTCAACATACTGATTGTACGAGCCAATTTTCCCTCATGAAATCATCTCTCCAGCCTTTCTGTGTAATGAAGAACAGATGTGATCCGGTCTCTCGGGAGATCGCTGGACTGGTCATGAGGAGAGCTGCCAAAACCCAAGAAACCTGAGAGAAACCCCAAAACACATTCTACTTTTCACTTTTTGTGTTTAGAGTGAGACGTTTTGTGATGCGGTTGCTATTAATTATGACTACGGTAATAAATAGTGCTGCGGTTTTATACTGTAAGTTTACAGTCTACAAATAAAAATTAAATCTAAATAAAAGGCGCGGTTCATTTTATATGTAGAAGAAAATGCTGCCTTAAAATTTTAAGTATAAATCCAATTGGCCGTACTTTTAACTTGTAAAATTTTAATTTTGGCAATTAATAAGTTGCCACGAAAAAGTTACAATTGCTTGAATTATTTTGATAAGTTAAAGAAACATGTTGACTTTTTTTACAGTGAATTTTTTCTCTTTGGTTTCTATAAGCAAACAAATACAGTAAAAATACTAAAGAGCTTTATTCAACCCTTATTTTTATGATGTTGTATCATCCATTTAACACATTACAACTTTTGTGCACTTATCCTCTTATTCATGAAAACACTTGCTTATGTGATATCAGTTGCTAGTTATTGTAGTTTTGTTTTTAGTTTTATTAATATTTTTAATTAGTTTCTCTTTTATTAGTTTTTATATTCATTTTAATTTGTTTTTTACTTTTGTCATTTTATTATTTATTTCTTATGTTGTCATATAAGATAATTTTATCATATAATTTTAGTTTAGTTTTTGTTTATAGTGTAAAAACAAGTACTTTTTGGAATCATATCTTAATTTTTGTACAGGTGGCTTGCGATCACGTGCAGCTGGAGGGCAGCAAGTGATTTTCCGCCATAGGAGTACACTATCACAAACTCAAAGTAGGCTTCCTATGTTTAACCACCTGAACAATGACCAGGTAAGCCCAAATTTCTGTCAAACCTTACATGTAATAAACACTAGCTTCCGTTAAAAGAACGAGCCCTTATTAAATGGACAAAGTGAAAAAGCTGGCGATTCTTCCTCATAGAAGTCCATTATAAGGAAACAGCTTAACGTGCCAAAACAACAACCACAGAAAACCAAAATAACTTAAAAAATGATCACTGATATCAAACATAAACACGATAACAGAAAAGTTTTATGTTCTCAGTTTGTCGCTGCCTTGAGCCAAATTATGTGCTTTCTTTATGAACTTCTATGAAGAACAAGCTTAACGTGAGACTATTCTTATCCCTGGAACAAGTGCTTGTTCTTTTAACAGTAACTAGTGTTAATTACAATTAAGGTTTGATAGAAAATTTGTTTTACGTGTTTGTTGTTTCAGTACGTTAAGCTGTTTCATCATAATGTACTTCATCTTTGCAGCTATTAATGTTCAGCTCACCTTGTGGTTGTTTATGTACGTTAAACCTCGTTAGGTGTTTTAGAAAGTCATCCGGCTCGGCTCATCCCAACCGCAGATTCAGGTTTACAAGCCACTTTTATCTCCGTTTCTCAGTCAATGCTCGCATTTCCCCCTTCATGAACATCAAGTTTTGCTACACACTAAAACCACCTTTCATGGTTTGATCGATTTGAACAGTAAGAAACGACACAAAACACAGGTATTTTGTGTTTGTTATAGTGAATTCCTATGGAGAAAATCACTTGCTGGCCTCCATCGGCACTTCGCGCAGTGGTCTTAAAGTCCCAGTGAATTTAAAAATGACAATTCTTATTTCTCATGAAATATTGCAGCGTTTATAGTAAATAGCTTATCAATGTGGGTCATTTTCTTTTTAAAATTCATGTGCCCTCATAATCTTCAGTTAAAATCTGAAAATGCTCTTCCGCCCTGAAATGACCGTCCATCTCAAATGATGTAAATTAGACAGCTGGGGCGGAGCATCCGTTAACTCCTCCCCTTCAACCGTCAGTCTGCAGCTAGTTTCATTTCAAAATGCAACATCTGTTTTTACACATCCAATCAATTCGCTGTGAAAAACGCCACACCCACTCATTTTCTCTTCATTCGGAAATGCATTAGAATACCGAAGTTAAAACGATCGCGAACTTCCGGTTCGCGGGGACTTTAAGTACTATGAAAAAATGTACGGTGATGTTGTTGCTATGGTAACAGCAGTATACAATGTTAGTGCTGTAGAGTCTGTGTTGTTTCCCAGCTCGTGTGAGCGCGCACGGCGTCCCGCACAGTCTGATGAAGTCATTATGAAGTCATTAAGATTCATTAAGTGAGCGAGATGGCAGTGTGGAGGAGAGAGTCTTAATCACACACTTTATTACTGCCATCTGAGTAAATATTACTCCACTCACGTCCACGAGAGGCCATTCATAAAGAAAACCCTGCGCGCACGCGTGTGTGCCTGTAGAGTAATAAAGCAGAGCGGTTATGAGCAGTCTCATTGTGTCAATCCCTTCACAGAGACACATTTCCACACTTATCATGTGCGTTTGTGTGTTTGACACCTGCTACTGATGAAGATAATCTCAAGGTTTGTGTGTGCTATCAATAGTTGAGATATTCAAGAGATCTCGTCTGTGATTTTTAGGACCAGATACAAACATATCGACAGCATCATAAACTTCCTCAGCAGCATTGTCTTCAAACTGTTGCTCTGTCCTGACAGCATTTGACCTGAAAGAGAAACAGACCATAATAAAATACACATTCTGCTCAGTTTACACTGGAACTCAGAGATGCATGAAATTGAGCTTTCATAGCTAGAAGGGTTTGTGTTGTATATTTCTGCAGAACATGTTTCACTTCTCCGTGTTTGACCTCAGCGTGACCTCCGAGGCTGATAAACCCTTTTAAAACGTGTTTGGGTGTGTAAGGTCAGAGGTCAGCGCTGCAGGTCGATACTGTGAAAGTTGGCGGGTGTGCGGGATGTTTGCTTTTAACGCCGGAATGCGTGTCGAGGTGTGTGTGGGTGTCGTTTAACATATGTGAGAAGCCGCTAGTGATCACGAGTATCTGCAAGAGGATTCTCCGATTTTCAGAGAAACAAACCAGCCAATCAGGAAAAAACCCTTAATGATGTCATAGGGATAGTGCACCAAAAAAATATGTCGTCATTTATTCCCTCTCTCGTGTTTGTCAATCTGTATGCGAGTCTTTCTTCAGTGTAACACAAAAGAAGATATTTCGAGAAATGTCTCGGTGGTTTTGTATACAATGGAAGTCAAAGGGGTTCAATGTTGTTTGATTATCGACATTCTTCGAAATACCTTCTTTTGTGTTCTGCAAAAGATGAAAGTTTTCCATTTTTGCGTGGACTGTCTCTCAAATAGTCTTTCCTGCAAAGCTGCTTTAACATTTTCTTTAGAAAATCGAATGAATCTTTTTTTTGGTCTGTGTGGTCTGGTGGTTATCGGTGATATTTCAGCACACCATGATGGTGATGATCTTCTGTCAAACCTCTGGGATCTTTCCTGAGGTTCTTTCTTTTGTAACGGCCGTCAGTCAATGTTGCCCGTGTGGAATATGCTGGTCTCTTCTCCGTCTCGGTTGAATTGGGTGAGTTTGGCGAGGGTTTTATCTACCCGTGGTGTCTCTCTCTGCTTCTGCTGGTCTGTTGGCACGGGCTCTGCCGTCTGCTGGCCAACAGCTCTGTCTTTTCCGGCCGAGCTCAACGGCCGTGTGATGTCTGGCACAGACGGGCGAGAGCCTGGCACCGGCGGACACCAACAGGAGGCTGTGAGCGCGCATGAAGGACAAAGAAATGCTTCTATCCGCACACGTTTGAAAACATGCTAACACAAACATGCACGTGGACATACGTGTCTCTTTTCGTCACGCACATGTGCAAACTGCCGCATATCAAGTGTAAGTAAGTGATTTTCTGGCATAGGTGTGTATATCTGCCCATGTATAAATGTAAAGGAATCAGTGATCTCGTTCAAATGATGTCATACAATTATTATATTTCATTTATTCATTAATATATGGAAAATTGTATTATTTTCGTTTGTGTAGAGAAACTAAATCAAATGAGATCAAGTGCTGTTATTTTGCAAAGTACATTTAAAAAAATGACTGGGTTGTTTTACAATAATACGGTTGTCCTTATTTGACCCAACCATTGGGATAAGTCACAGATTTAAATCTACGTTAAACAATTTAGTTTTTCTCCATATTTTACCCAACCATGTGCTGAAAAACCCCATCATTTTTAGACTGTATTCAATTCATATCCAAAAATAGACATTGCCACATGGTTTTAATTGGCATTTCATGTAAAGTAACAATGTTCTCATCCTGTCATGTTAGATTTTGGTGATAACGCCCACTGTCTAACAGCGACGTGAGTTGAAGAGACACACACCGCCACCTTGGATACGGTTCTCTCTGCATTCTGAGTAGTTTTTAAATATTTTGGGTTTCACAGTTTTTGCATTTCATTTTACTATGTACATAGAAAGTTGTTGTTTTCTAAACAAATGTACACTCTTAAAAATAACGGTGCATAAAAGGTTCTTCACAGCGAAGCCATAGAAGAACCAAAATGGTTCTACAAAGAGCCATTCAGTCAAAGGTTCTTTAAAGAAGCAGCTCTTTCTTACCTTTTTATCATCTGAAGAGACTTTTGTGAAACAGAAAGGTTCTTCAGATGTTTAAGGTTCTCAATGGAACCAAAAGGTTCTCCTACGGCATCGAAGAACCTTTTGAAGCATCTTTTTTAAGAGTTGAGTCATAATGACGAAATTTTGACAAAAACATCAGATAGAACCTTGTAATTCGAAGGCGACGATACCCGTTCTGAAGAGCTTTGAAAAACACAAACTTCTGTTTTTTTGACTGCATACACACACCGACGGTCTGTCTCATAGCTGCGTTTAATGTTTTCTCAACTTCTCTCCTGCAGGTCTTGTAAGACATCAAGATCTTATTTTTTTTTACAAAAGTCAAAAAAAGTTTAGTGCTCTTTTTAGCACTAAAACATGAGCAAATGGACACACAGAATGAACTTGGTCCTGTACTTCAGATGTCATTCAGCCAAACAGATGTGTGACATTTTGGGATGTTTAAATGATCGATTAAATATTGAGAATCAGCTGTAACTCAGCTTGACCTGCTGAAAACTCACGGCTCAATCTGAACAGGGACATTGAAGGTCATTGACCCTATATTTGGACGAAAGTAAATATGATGCCATGTTATTCTCTATCATGACTTGTTTCTTTAAACCCTCATCATTGACCTGTAAGGTTTTTCTACGAGTTCATTTTTTTCACGAATAGAGGTCATTTGCAAATGAGCGTAATTGCTCCAGCCTCTCCAAATGTTAATGAAGAGCATATTTTAACCTTCTGCCGTACGGGGTTATCGGAATACATGAATATATAAATGCTGATAGGAACGACATTCCTCACGAATACATTGATGCCACAGAATTCCGTTAATACAGAAATAACTTTGTGAATGTGTTTCCCAGCAGGACGGCGGTCTCGCACTCACGCTGAGCTGTTTTCACACACACAAATGCACACGCTGGAGTGATAGAGCGAGAATCTCCCACAGAGAGAGAGAGAGAGAGAACCCGGCCGATGTAGTCACTTCAACTGCAAACATAAACATGCTCCCTTAGAAGGTCGCTCCCTATGTAGGCAGCTCGCTAGGTTTTGAAACAGAGCCGAGTTGTGAGTTTTCTTCTCAGAGAAGTTCATCTAATGATCTATATTTCTAATTCACACACAGGCATAGACGTTTCTGGCTTCTTTTCTTTCTCTTTGAGAAATAATGAGTTTGGCTCTCCGGATGAACATGCAGTTTTAATTGACAATTGGCAGGCGGCTTGCGAACGACGGACTAAAGAAGCGTTTCTCTTCTCCCTCAAGGCAACGGTATTATGCAACAACCGGATGTAATGTTCAGAACGTTGTGTGAGAAGAAGACTGTAAAAATGATGAAGATTGAAGTGAGACGAAGTCAGGAAGACCGCTGTGAAGAGTTTATAAAACGTACACATCTAATGACGGCTGGTTTTGTATGTCGGCAGTCAGACCATCAACAAATGATTTTATTACAATTAAAACATGAAGTAAATTTTATGTGATTGTTTCATTTCTTCATTGTGTGAGGAGATCAAATTCACATTAAAACTCTTGAAAAATCACGTTTAAAGCAGCTCAGAAGTACTCAGAAAAAGAGATGTCACAAATGTCGTTAGAGTTTCAGAAGAGATGAAACGAGCTCGGATTGGTCGAGTCTGCGATCAAAAGTCAATATTATTAAAGATCTCAATATGAACTCAAACATTTCTCATCAAATCGACCCAAATCCAGATTATTTGACCTCTACAATCTACATTCATTTTGCACCTCCATACAAGTCTCTTATTATTTCTTCTAAACATTTTTAGGAGAAACATCCGATACTAATTTGATGCTCAAATGGAACAGAGGAGCAGAGAACTCCATCAAATCTCCTGAGCAACGAAGAAGCAACATCTGAGCGATAGGATTTCCTGTCTCATGTTTGTTCTTCGATCTTTTAAAATGAAGTTTGTCGACCTGTCTGTCTGTCAGCATCCATAGCATCAACCTCAAGAAGCGCACGAAACATGGAAATGATGCTTTAACAAAGATTTACAACATCACCTAGCAGCCACCCACAACACCTTAGCAACTGCCTAACAACACCTTTAGTCGAACTTTGAATAACAGAAAAAGTGGAGTTTAGGAAATAAAATCATGATTAATGTTTTATTCTAAAGGGTCTTTGAGCTGTGAATGTTGCACCCCCCAGCACGCGGCTCTCCGGCCGAACTCATTATGAACGGGCCGGCACACCGAACAGCGCGGCACTATAGATCAGAAGTTCACTCGAGTCTTTGTTGCGTGTCATTTCAGCTACTCCAGCGGTATACAAGTAAACAAACGGGGAGTGTGCTTAAAAAACACATTTAATTAGCTTGTTAGGACGAGTTTAGAAGCACAGCACGCTCTCTCTCTCTCTGATGAAGCTTATGACTCTCTGAGAGTCAACGCATCTGGAGAGATCGTATCATGTACAGCAGGCGTTATTTTTGGATTAACAATTTATTTAAAAATAAACAGATAACCGTTTCAAACAAAAGGGACGTTTTTGGAAAGCTTAATTGCACTTTACTTTACATAACATTGGAAGTCGGTCTGTTTCTTTCACCATCTCTACATCTGTCATTATAATTTTTCATTTTTTTGTGTATAGTTAATACTACACATATGATAATAGTGTAAATAATTGAGTGTTTGTTTAATATTTTGCTTTAAGTGTCACGATGGTTTTCTCTCTGCCTGCACACTTGTATCTCAGTGTCATTTATTGACCAAAGAAAAGAAAAACTAAATAAAAAAAACGAGCGATGAATTTTATTTCATAGATATCATGATAATGTCATGCGTGTGTGTGTGTGATTTCTCCTGATATTTTTGTGATATCTATGAAATTCAAAATAAAAAACACCTGACTGATCAGTTCCGACTTCTATCTCTTTTCTACTCTTTCAACAAACAAAAAAACCATAGCGCTGTATACTGTAGTAGGCTATATGAGACCAGTTTTCTTTTCTTGCACTTATGCTTTTTGTTGTCCTCATGTTGTTCCAATTGCTTCCATTGTTTCCCTCATCTGTAAGTCGCTTTGGATAAAAGCGTCTGCTAAATGAATAAATGTAAATGTAAAAATGTTATTAGCCAAATTATGTTTAGCGAAATGTTTCAGATTTTTATCTTTACTTTGATGTTTTTTATCCTAGGCCATGTAGTTTTTACACTGTGAGGAAAGAGTCGTACCAAGCATTTCACAAAATGTCACGCAATATGTGGTTGTGTATTTGACAAATAAACCGTGAAAGGTACTCAAGGGTTTTTTGTGTAACATGATGTATGTTTGGACACAATTACGTTTTAAAATGTCTGAATGCTGTTTGCTTGGGAATTTTCAACCTGTCCGTCTTACTCTTGCACAGAAAACGGTTTCGTTTGAAAATGAGACAGTAGCTGTGAACATCTTCTGTCTGTTTATCAAAAGCAGCTTCTAATGTTTCTTCTCTCCGACTTGCATTTACATCTTTTCTTTTTAAGACCACATATGGTTTTCGTAACATTCTTGGTTTCACTCTTCTAAAACAACCCCTGGAAAGAAAGTATTTCTGTTAAAGTAATCATACTTGTCTTGCAGTGTCAGTAGATGTTCTGGATAGACGTGAGAGGTGGTTTTGAGTTCCAGTAACAGCGTGTCAGAAGTCTTTTGTTTTGTGCTCCTCTAAATGGTGTGTTTAACGTGTCGATCACCTGTCTGATGACCTGTACTGTCTGATCTTCACTCAGAAGAAGTGTTGAATCAGTTGCCTGACACTAATGGTCTCACCGTGTGTCTCTTTCTGTCAGTGTTACCTTCACATGTGCTATTTTCTATTAGGATAATCAGATCGAATCCGCCTCTCTCACACTCTCACACACACACACACACACACACACACACACACACACACACACACACACACACACACACGCACACATACACACCTTATCAGCGGCCGCCGTCCGCCCAGTTAATATTCAGCTTTTAAAGTCTGTCATTTGGCACTGATGCTGGCGCTCGGTAACCAGTAACCGTGGTGATGTTGTCATGGCTGCAGGCCTGTGAAAAATGCGAATATTACACACGATACAAATAATCACACATCACTGCATAGAATATTGCAGGGCATTTTGTAAAGTGATAGAAATGTATTTAATTTTGATAGAATGTTTTTTTTCCCCCATACAATGCATAGTTGTCGTGTGTCTGATTGGCCAGTCGGCCATAAAATATCATGGAAACTTATCTCTCAGAAAGAAAGACAAATTACAGATATTGGATGCGTTTTATTTTAACAGCGACTTCATTGTTTAAAAAAGTAATATATAATGTTAAATCAATGTATTCGAAATACATCAAGCTTAAAAAAAACAATCGAAAAGTAGCTGAACGTCACCAGTATTGCTTCCGGTCCAGACTGCGCAGTAGTACTAGAAGGCGCGTTCACGTCAGTGGGCACAATTAAAAACGTTGTTCTGTCTAGTCCTCTCGACTCGAGAATCACGGGTTATAACGGCACAAGAAACAATAAATTACAGATGTATTACCATATACAGTATATATATATATATATGAACGAACCTGTACAAACGAAGTACCAACTTTATAGACTCGACTTTTCGGAAAGCTTCGATTTGTTTAATTCCGAGGACGTGACGCCTATCGAGAAGTCATGTGACCAACAGGTAACGTTACGCTTTGGTCCTTGCGAGTGTTTTTTTCGTGCAATTTTCAAGTTTCCTAAAAAGGCGAAAGAATTTGGGAGGACAGATTGGATGTCAATGTTAGCACAGGTATGTTGCTTTCTAAATCATATTTCAATATCGATTAAGTAGTAACTTTTTCACCGTGGAAATGGCAAATGACCGACAGTAATGCGCAGGTATGCAAACTACTCAGCTTGTTCCTTAAAATAAAATGATGTGCGTGATTGATATAATAAATGACAACGCGTAAAGATCTTTATAGTGCAGCACGTCATGAAAGATAACGCGGTGTGGCACGTGCGCAATGTGTGACGCGCGCACCCAGAAAGCAGTCTGTCTCTCAACGACTTCACGTTTGCGGTTTATTCCATTTAAAAGGTCAAATGCACACATTATGCCAGAACGAATGTCGTGTCGAGTATTCACGTAAACAAACGATTATGTCATAGTGTGCAACTGTATGCACAGTTGTGTGTTACGTATGCAGCTGTACTTGCAAGAGTATGTGAGGTGTTAAAGTGGTATGCACTGTAGTATGTATGTGGATGTGCAGTGGCATGTCAAGAATGCTGTTGTATTTGAAGAACACGAGGTGTGCACTTGTACTTGCAGTAGTATGTGATGTGTGCATTAATGGCTGCGTCCAAATACCCCCACTTGCTGTCTTTGCACTTGACCACTTGACTACTTTCATGATGCATTTCCTGTTTTTAGCCCAAGTGTTCTAGTGGGCATGAAGATCCCAAGTGAGCATGTAGTATTTGTAACCGTTGGGACACACTTAAAGGCGTCATATGTCGCGGATACGTGTTTTTCTGTGTCTTTGGTGTGTTATAAGTTGCTCATGCATGTGTTAGACACGTAAAATTGCACAAATGAAAGTGTGGGAACAAAAGATGCATTCTATCTAAAAGCGAATGCTCATTCAGACCTGCCTGAAACACCTCGTGTAACCACACCCCCACAGATTTGACTAAGACCGCCCAAATGTATACGCAAGTAAGGTGGGCGTACCTGTCAGTACAATTGAAGAAGAACCTGATGTTCCAAATATGGTAAGAGGCGTTACATTTCCGTCACACGCTTGCAGAAATCACCACTAAATAATAAAATATAACTAAACATGTCACTTAATGTACCTTTTTCATTTTTGTATACTCATCTCACAAAAGTCTAAGATAACAATAAAATACTTCAACTTTATTCTCGTCTGTTTCCGTTCATGAAACTAACATTGCTTTATTTCATTTTTTTCTGAAATGTAAAATAAATTGTCTTTATCTTGTGTCTGTAGGATTAAAAGTAGTGGGTTGATTTTTGCTGCAACTTCAATAAAAAAGTTTAAAATCTTATGAGTGAATTCTACTCTAAAGATGTATATGTATTTGCAGTTTTTTGTGTTAGCAAAGAACTCAATCAGATGTATATCACATATATTGGTTGATTTATTCATTTTTTATATTTTGGATGTTTAAAAACAAGTAGAAGTCGTGTTGAATGTCATTTTACCTAGGTGAAATGACCACAGTTTTAACGTAAGCCAAGGAATCAGGTTGAATGGAATTTACGTTTGTTTTACACAGAGTTTTCAACACGAGTTTAGCATGTGTCAGAGTTTAGCATGATGCTAATAGCATCACTGTTAGCATACATACCCATGTATATGGAGCCGCGAGAGATGAACTACAGTCTGTACAGTACATGATGCGCGTGCAGTCAGCGGATATGAGAGAGATGCGCGTCAGTCCGGTGGACCCACATGCGAGTATAAACGAGCCGTGAAAGACAGGCTGTGCGCGCGCACGTTTACATGTTTACTTGCGGCTTCACGGGCAACAGAAGATCGGCTTGGAATCGGCGAGACGTGAGACTGACCATACGAAAAACCGTCCGATTCCGGTCTCTGGCCGGTCAATCGGTGCACCTCTAGTATACACATTGAGTTACATCTAAAACAAACCATAATAATCGTTTTAGCCCGTGTCATATGACCCCTTTAAGTGCAAACACGTAATTAATGTGGTGTTTCTAATAATGTGATAAAAAGCAGTTTCACAAAATACATACTGTCTGTAACTCTGGAGTTTTCACCAATAAAATATCCAACACTCGTTTTACTACGAAATGATATGTATTATCTAATTATATGCAGGCCGAATAGTATGAGATGTGCAGTTGTATGTGTGGTTGTACAGTATGTCAGTGGTGAATATGTTTGCGCTGGAGAGTCCTGCTGTTTGTGTTTATGACTCGTGAATGAGCAGCGATTGAGAGAGAGAGAGAACATGTGCTGAAACGAATGAAATTAGAGTTTGATGTTTATGCGCTCACAAATGATTCATAATGACTTGACGCTCGTGTGTTCAGGTCAACAGACGCGCTGATGTTCCTTTCATTTACTTTCCTGATGAAACTCATCTCTGCCTCGCAAACCTGTCATTTATTCTGCTCTGCTCCCTTCCATGGCCTGTCAGACTATAGCTCTCTCTCTCTCTCTCTCTCTCTCTCTCTCTCTGTGGTATTGACGGATGTTTCCTCCTCGGTCTCATGATCAATGATCTGTGCTCACCTGTAGTGGTCTGTGACAGGAGATAAATGGAAGGTATTGAAGGAGAAGAGGGTTTGACTGTCACCGGAGTAAAGATGTCATCACATCACAGATAAAACGGAGAAGAATCCACTGAAGAATGCAGTATGATAACTTTCTTTCTCAGCTGTGTGGTGTGTTATTTTAGAAGAGATGCTTGAGAATTAAATGAGAAGCTTTGATTCAATATTGTTTAAACAGCGCCCTTTGATCTCGTATACCAGTTCATTTTTTGCCATAAATCTGTTTTGCTTATAAATGTGTGAAATAAAATGATAAAAGAACTTGGACTTTGTCAGCAAAACTAACTAACTAAAAGTCTTTGTGACATTTATTTAGAGGATGTTTTATTATTAGCTAGTAGGGCTGCAGCTATCAATTATTTTAGTAATCAAGTATTCTACCAATTATTCCATCGATTAATCGAGTATTCGGATAACCAGAACTTTTTCTTTATTAAAGAGCAATACTAAATATACAAGAGAAAACAAGACAGGTCTCTTAAAATGAACCACTAATTTGTTTCCTTTATACATGAAGTTATATGTCGCACAGTACAGCCCTGTCAGGCGCACATGTGTTTAAACAGCCACAAAGACCGCTTTCAGCCTTTAGACGTAATACGTTCTGTGACGCGCGCTAGTCAGACAGGATAAACTTTGCCGGCTGAAGTCCTAAAAGTTCGGTTTAAAGAAGAAGAACGTACCAAGCACGATGTTCTCTCACCATTCTAACGTACACACACGCTGTTTGTCAGAGCAGAAATGATGTCCGTGTAATCATGGTCAGTGGGGAAACACGGCGCTCCGTGTGATTTAAATGGATTAAACAAAGCTTGATGATTTTTTGTATTCGAATAACTAGAGTTACTCGAGCAATCGTTGCAACCCTATTAGCTAGGTCTGTATATTTTAGAAAGAGACATCACGGTTTTGTGTTCAGAACAGATTTGGGGTTTGCAGTGTGACCTGCATAGTTTGTGCGTATGCAAATAACTGCTTTCGTTTCTAGTAAATATCCCCTTCAGAGTAGAGATGCACCGATTGCAATTTTCTTGGCCGATTCCAGTTTCCGATTTTTTTTATAAGTGAAACCTGCCGATTTTTCTATCCAAAAACTATAATTGACAGAATATATAAAACCATCTTTACTTTTCTTCAATGCACATTTTTTCATAATACATTTTATTTTCATAAGATAAATTATTTAACATTACAATTTCCTCAAATGCAATTCTCCAAGCTGCATTAAATTACAGGATCTTCTTTCACCTAAACAACTATTTCTGTTTATGAAACTAATATATATTTTTTTTTTTTCTAAAATCTAAAATAAATTGTCTTTATCTTTGATCTGTAGTATTTAAACAAGTGGGTTGGTTCATTTTAGCTGCAACTTCATTAAAAAAGTTAAATATGAATTGTAGGCTACTCTAAATATTTATACATATATTTGCACTTTTTTGTTAGTAAAGAACTGAATCGGCTATACAGTATATATATATACTGTAGGTTGATTTCTTCTTTTTTTTATATATTTTGGATTTTAAAAACAAGTAGAAGTAGAAGTGTAATTTTACCTAAGTGAAATTACCATATTTTTAATGTAATATTCGTAATATATGTCTGTGTACTGTGTATATTAATTTTATAATTATAAAAACATAATCATGCATATATAGGAAATATTTGCATGTATATATTAATATTCATATATTATTTTAATTATATTTTAACATTTATTCATTTATATATTTATTATTACTTATATAATTTTATATATACATGTATGTACAAAATTAACATGCGCAGTGCACACACTTATATTATTATCATCAATATACTTTCACGATTAATCATTGAACAGCCCTAATTTACATGTCAAAATATAACAAAAATGTCATTTTAAAGAGAAAAAGAAATCATTCTTCCACGAAAAGAGCCCACAAAGAAGCTTAAATCATAAAGATCCCTGCCGTATATCTGACCGCTGACCTTTCACCCCACACAACGCTGCTTCTCATTGTCTTTCACTCTATCCGTCTGATATCTCTCTGTAGCTCTTTCTCTCAATAACCTTGAGGTTTCTCGGGTATGTTCGGCTTCACGCGAGACAAATAAAGGTGAGAGAAAAAGAGACAGAGAGCGATTGAACGAGACGGGAAGGTCAGAGAGACGCAAGTCGAGAGAAATGCTCAGAGACGCCGACGGCACACTGAACCTGTGCTTACTGTTTCTCTGGTACAGTAATGATGTCGTAGTCTCTCTGAGCATGACTTTACGCTTTGAACACACAGACTTACCCCTGACACACTAGAGCGAGAGATCCTCTAGAGAGAGAGACAGAGAGAGTATAAAAGAGAAAGATGTAAAGCTGCGGGCTCCCCGGGGACCCCCGGAGAACAGGCTTCATCCTTCACAAGAGTCAAATTCCCACTCCTCACCCATCACTATGGAAACCCCTCGTTATTTCCAGGAAGACACCGCCACCGCAGTAGACGGGCGTGTGGAGTGAAAGATGGATGTTTCCAGTGTGTCCGTGCGGACGTATCATCCTCTTGTCCTGATTAGCGGCACATTAAACTGCGAGCAGATGTTTCCGAGAGGTCTTTCGCTGTAGAACGATCCGCTCTTTCGTCTCATGTCATCTCTCACTCCATCATTGTGCAGTTTTGAGGAAAACCACTTATAATGTAAACTACAACCAAACTTCATGCCAAAGTATGGAGCTGCATGCATTTCAATCCAGGTCTTGATAAAACCGATAAAATGAAGTGTCATGTCAACGTCTTCTTGCAATAAAAGCTGCAAGCTTCTTCGCCGACTCTTATCCGAGCTCGTAACCTTCTGATGCACCCTGAACAAAGTGTTCCTCTGTTGAGATACTGCAGTAAATAAGGTAAAGCTTAGATCTCTGTGTTCTTTAGAGTATCGGAGGATTAAAAAAGCGAACTTGTGTCTCTTGTAGGCTTTAGTTAAAGGTATGATTCTGTCTGGAAAGTTTGAGGGATTGTCATTCTCAAAACTCTTTCAAATTTCTCATGTCAAAGAAAAAGAAATGAGAAGGTTTCTCTCGAAAGAAAGTTTTATCTGACACCTGCTGACCTGGATTAGGTACATTTTCTTTACACAAAAATGAAATTTTGTCATCATTTATTCACACTCATTTGTTTGTAAACCTGTATGACTCTTTCTTTAGTGGAACACAAAAGATATTTTGAGAAATGTCTCAATGGTTTTGCGTTTATTCAATGGAAGTCATGTTGTTTGGTTACCAAAATTCTTCTAAATATCTTCTTTGGTGTTCTGCAGAAGAAAGTCATTTAGGTTTAGTCTGGTGAAAAAAGAACTTCATTTTTTTCTATTTTTGGCTGTGTGAACTCTTCTCTTGTTAAAATATACAAAATTTTGTTAGGTTTGAAATAATACATGATGTTTAAACGAAGGCGAAAAAATAGATAACTTTGGCTTTGACAAGAGGAAATGTGTGTCGCTGTCCATGGTGCTGAACGCATCTGCTGAAATAATGTGTGTCGCTGTCCATGGTGCTGAACGCACCTGCTGAAAAATGTGTGTCGCTGTCCATGGTGCTGAACGTGTCTGCTAGAGGCAGTGGTTTAGATGACTAGATGATTTTGTTTTCTTCCAGAAACAGATTCTTCTTAGATGAAAGACAGTTCTGTGGTTCCTGAGGGATTTCACATGTAAACACTGAACAACAGAGTTTCTAAAAGCTGCTCGCAGGCCTTCCGTTTATTTGGCTCTCGTGATTTTGCTTTGCCAGACAGCTAATGAGTAACTCAAGGGATTGTGTTTGTGCTTCTGTGAGTGCAGGTTTTATTCTTTCATCTGCTCATTCTGAGAGCGTGTCTGAGGAATACACTCTTGTACACACAAACACGTACAAATACACTCACATCCTCGACAAAGCTGCAAATATCCCTCAGTCATTTCTTTTTTTGTTTCTCTCTACGTTGATTTTCTTAAAGAGTAACTATTACAATGTCCTTAAAATGACATTTCATACAGTGTGTAATGTTGCTGTGTGTGAATGTAAGCAGTCTGCCAAGTTGTAAAGCCGAACGTGAACGAATAACACATTTATTGGCTTGGGAAAAAATGAGTCGACTCCGAATCACGCGAACGAATCGTCTGTCGTTCTAATTTAAGTTCCGGGTCAGATTTGCGTCACTCCGTGTAATGCCCGACTACGTTCCATTTGCGACACTGTACTCGGTAGACCAATCACAGCAGACTAGACCATCTGACCAATCAGATCAGAATGGGCTGACAGAAAGGAGGGGATTAGACAGATGAATCGCCGGAAGAATCATTTGAGAGTCAGTCAAGAAAGGTAACAATAACTGCCTATTATTAGAAAATGAAAGTGTTTTTACACAGTGTATGTACGTAAACTTGTTGGACACTCCATAAACCAAAGTAGGACCTTAAAAAACACAAAATATTTAATCTGTAAAATGGTCCATTGCTCATGAACAACAGTTAAAATCCTGTTGTAAAATCCCATCACCCCGCACACAATTAGTGATGTCATAAAATCATTTGTTTCAGAGGTGATATAATAGTGATTTACAGTTCAAATTAAAAGTATTCAAAGTGACATATTTAGGTATTCATTTGTTTGAATGTGGTTTGAACCCATGTCCTTTTCATTGCTAACACAATGCTCTAGAGATTGAGCTACAGGAACTCAGTCAGCGTGGATTTGATTTACATTTACATTTAGTCATTTAGCAGATGCTTTTATCCAAAGCGACTTAGAGAGTTCAGGGAGCAATAAGCGATATGTCATAAAGGAGCAATAATACAATAGGTGCTATTACAAAGTTTACTAGTTTCAACAAAAGCCAGACCACTTTCATTTGTCTGTCAAGCATTCACAGAAGAGATGTTAAGTAGTTTTTTGAATGTTGTGAGAGATGTGGTTGACCGGACAGAGTTAGGAAGAATGTTCCACCTGGAAGGAGTTATGAAGGAGAATGAGCAGGAAAGCCATTTATTGCCCTTATGAGAAGGCAGTACAAGACGCCGCTGGTTTGCTGAACGCAGGGATCTTGATGGAGTGCAGGAGGGTGTGAAAGTATGCCGGTGCAGATCCAGTGATAGTCCTGTAGGCAAGCATTAGTGACTTGAATCTGATACGAACTTCCACCGGTAGCCAGTGGAGAGAGATGAAAAGGGGTGTCACATGAGCCCTTTTGGGCTGTTGGAAGAAGAGGCGTGCTGCTGCGTTCTGAACCAGCTGGAGAGGTTTGATAACCTTTGCAGGAAGACCAGCAAGGAGAGCATTGCAGTAGTCCAAGCTTGAGATCACCAGGGCCTGGACAAGGAGTTGTGCCGCATGATCAGTGAGATAGGGTCTAACCTTTCTAATGTTGAATAAGGTATATCGGCATGTCCGCGTTGTCTTTGCAATGTGATCATTGAAGGACAGCTGTTCATCAAATATGACTCTGAGGTTCCTGGCTGTTTTGGAAGGAGTGATTGTGGTATTGCCAAGTTGGATGGTGAGATCGTGTTGCACTGTGGGGTGTGCTGGAAACACGAGTAGTTCCGTCTTGGCCGGGTTCAGCTGGAGGTGATGCTCTTTCATCCAAGCTGAGATGTCCTCTAGGCAGGCTGTAATGCGAGCTGCTACAGTGGTATCGTCTGGGTGAAACGAAATGTAGATCTGGGTGTCATCAGCATAACAATGATACGAGAAGCTGTGTGCCCGTATGATGGGTCCCAAGGATGTCGTGTAGATGGAAAAAGCAGCGGTCCAAGCACCGATCCCTGAGGGACCCCAGTGATCATGTGGTGAGCAGTGGACAGCGAGCGCCTCCATGACACCCTAAAGGATCTGCCGGAGATGTAGGATTTGAACCAGAGGAGAGGAGAGCCTGAGATTCCTAGAGATGACAGGGTTGCTAGCAGTATCTGGTGATTGACAGTGTCAAACGCTGCAGAAAGGTCTAGCAGAATCAGGACTGAGGATTTAGATTCCGCCTTAGCTAGCCGCAGTGCTTCTGTGACCGATAGCAGTGCAGTCTCAGTGGAGTGGTTTGTTTTGAAGCCAGACTGCTTGTCATCCAGTAGTATATTCCTAGCTTATTTGCAAAGCATTCTGCAAACAAATCAATGATCAACATTTGTGTTTCTTGTGATTTGTAAATCGGTGTAAATATATTTTTGTCACATCTTTGCGTCCTTGTAAACACCATGACACCAGCTTCCGAAATCAAAAATGACCTTTATAGAATTTCAAGTTGCGAAGATTTGTCTCTAAAAACCGGAAAGAATTAATTCGAGCGTGTGTGTGTCTAGTATACTGTTGCTGCTGAAAACATCTCTGTGTTTTGTGAATGAAAATACTCTTCACACAGTAAACACACTCTCCTCCACACTTGTGTTAGTAACTCATTAGTCTTTGTGTCGTTCATCTTGATGGTTTATGGAGAAAGAGCGAGTTATCTCTCAATAACACGCTTTCACGCATACGTGTCAGAACGTGATAATGGCATCTTTCCAAGAGAAATGGTGTGTGATAAGTAGGCAGGTCTAGGTTTCGTCAGATGAGACCGAGCCAAGCGCGTGTGTGTGAGTATTCTCCGCCCACTCTCTTCTCGTTCCTCTTTCTCTCCACCACGCTCATTTTGTCTCGAGCTACCTCAAGCGTCGCTGGGTCTGGATCTGCTGTGCTTTCTTAGGCTGTTGTGAGCGACACGTTTGTTCAGAGGAATCTGCTGTGCCGCTGTGAGTATTCACACGTGTCTGTTTCTGAAGAATGCAAGAAGATAGACAGAGTTTCCTATAATACAGTGTTTTTAATGCGTCAAATGTTTATTTTGTGAAATCTGTTGTACTCTGATCTAATGTTTTCAGTTTAGGTCTGTTTTAATTCTATGGTGAATAGGTCTAATCTAGTAAAGTACATTGAAAGTGTGCTTCTCTTTTCGTCACTTTAGTTTGAAACAAAAATGTTCGTTGAAGGAGGAATCATTTTGAGAGAGACCACAAAGTAAAGATGAGTAATTGAACCACAATGGAGAAAGAGTGGGAGAGAGGGAGAGAGATGTGTGTGTGTGTGTGCTGTGGTCAGTAGTTCAGGAATTGGGTTGGTCTACCAGAATCTTTAAACAAAAAGCTTTGACAATATGTGCTGAGAGTCTCATTTAAACTGTTTTTTTGTTCACGTCTGGTGTAGACACGGTGTAAGAGAGGGATTCTTAAAGGAAAAGTTCACCCAAAAGAACATTTATTCACTCTCGTCTCGTGTCATGTCCGAGCATGTATTGCCCTGTCCTGGAATACAGCACTTCATCACACTGACGCTCTGATGCTCATCTACCGCTGTAGTTTTTAAATGAATTATTAGATATTTAACATGTGTCTTGATCGTTTGCTGTTCTTATGATGTTCTTTGTATCATGTCTGGTGATTTTGGATGTTAAGTCGTGATATTTTCATTACTAACTGGAACTTTTGTATTTTATGTTTTGAGTTCTAGTGTCAGTCTTTCTTTGTGTGTCTGTCTATCTTTCTGTGCCTGTGGGTGTTTGTTTGTGTCTGTGTGTGTCTGTCTCTCTGTGTGTGTGCATGTGTGCGTGCCTTTGCCTGTGTGTGTGCGTGCGTGTTTATCTGTCTCTCTGTATATGTGTATATGTGTGTGTGCGACGCGTGCATGCATGTGTCTGTCTGTGTGTGTGTGTCCGCGTGCCTGTGTGTGTGCGTGCCTTTGTCTGTGTGCGCGTGTGTTTATCTGTTTTTCTGTATATGTGTGTGTGTGTGCGTGCCTGTTTGTGTGTGTGTCACTGTCTGTCTCTCTGTGTGTTTGTCTATTTGCGTGTGTGTACACACGCAAATAATAGACAAATAATGTTTGTAGACAAATAATGTTTGTCTATTATGCGTGTGTGTGTGTCTTTGAAAATGTGTGTGTGTGTGTCTGTTTTTCTCTCTGTGTGTGTGTGCGCGTGCCTTTGTCTGTGTGTGTGTGTGTGTGTGTGTGTGTGTGTGCAGTGTTGGGGAAAGTTACTTTTAAAAGTAACTAGTTACAATATTGAGTTACTCTATAAAAGACAGAAATACATTGCATGGGTCAAAATTATCGATTTTTCTTTTATGCCAAAAATCATTAGGATATTAAGTAAAGATCATGTTCCATGAAGATATTTTGTAAATTTTCTACCCTAAATATATATAAACTTTATTTTTATGAGTGGATGGCCTGCTACAGTGCCTCTGATTAACAACTTCAAAGGCAATTTTCTCAATATTTAGATTTTTTTGCATCCTCAGATTCCAGTTTTAAACCGTTGTATCTCGGCCAGATATTGTCCGATACTGACAACCCATACATCAGTAGAAAGCTTAATTATTCAGATTTCAGATTATGTAAAAATCTCAATTTCGAAAAGTTGACTCATAAGACTGGTTTTGTTGTCCAGGGTCACATATTATGTTGTATACTGTATATGCTGGTATTTGGTGAACAGATGACAGTTGTTTCCTCTCTTTCTCCCGTGCTCCGCCCACTCCCCAACCCTTCTTCTAACAGTGACCATGCCATTTAAATCTGCAGATCTGTCTGTAAAAGCAGTCGAAGACATGCCTCGTGTACATTCCTCGTGTACATTCACGAGGCATGAGACCATTGATTGCTGTTGCGTGCCATGACTTGCGCTAATTTCGTGATCTGAAAGTTATCTTCCAAACATGATCGGGATTTCCAGGACAATTGATTGCTGTTGCGACTCGTGACTCGCGCTAATTTCACCATCTGAAAGTTGTCTATTGAGCATGACCAGCATTTGCAGGCATTTTGTCCATGGTGGCAAGTGCGGCCACACTATTGCTCCGCATCTGAGCTCTGGCCTCCTATCTCTGTGTCAAAGGTTGCCAGATTTGCGTAACAAAAAGAAAGCCGGAACACTGCAGACATGGCAACACTGCTTATGTCTAACTAGCGACTGTGTCTGCGCATGCATGAGCGATCATGCCTACACTACTTTTAATTCAGAATTTCACTTCTGCAGTTTAAAAAATGTTCATATAAATCAATGATTAGACTGAAAAGTAACTCGAGTTACTTGAAAAACAAAGTAACTCGAGTATTGATATGTAAATTTATAAAGTAACTGCGTTACATTACTCGTTACTTAAAAAGTACTCTGATTACATAACGCACGTTACTTGTAACGCGTTACCCCCAACACTGTGTGTGCGCGTGTGTTTATCTGTCTTGCTGTATGTGTGTGTGTGTGTGTGTGTGTGTGAGTGCGTGCATGTGCGCATGCATGTGTCTGTCTGTGTGTGTGTCTGTCTGTCTCTCTGTGTGTATGTTTGTCTATTTCTGTGTGTGTGTGTGTGTTTACTATGTACGCATGTATGTGTGTGTGTATATGTGTCTCTCTGTCTGTGTGTGTGTATGTCAGTCTATTTGTGTGCGTGTGTGTGCGCATGCGTGCATGTGTGTATAACTGTCTCTCTGAATATGTGTGTGTGTATGGGTAATTATGTTAAGAATCATTAATTGAGGTAAATTGTGACGACTTCACACTTGAGTAAATAGTTTTTCTAACGTTTGACTGTTTCTGGAGCTTGAACGGGTCTCTGTGACTCTTAAAGAAGTTAAAAACTTCAGCATGTGTGAAATGTTGTTCAGTATCACAGACAAATGTGTTGAAAGTTAACCTCTTTTCATACAATGCTTCTTTTGTCCATGCTTTTTATAATGCTGAATTCAACCTAGAACGTTCTTTGAAGTGTTATACTGTAGTAGTTCTACACGCTTCTTCTGTGGCGTGTCTGAGATTTCTCTGTAAACCCACAGGTGCCGTGCTGCTGTCTGGTTTTAATATTGAGCTTTGGAGGAAAGCTCCGGCGTCTGCTTCACGTACAGTTTGCTCCTGCCGTGAGATGTCGATGATGAAACAGCGCTTCACAATTTACAGAGTAAAGCAACACGCATAATAGCAGTCACAGGAGATGAATCCTCCCGAGCCGCTGTACACCACTAAATCTCCTCTTGGTTTTTATTCGTCTGTAAGAAACAAACGCGTGAGAGAGGGTTTGGAGTGATGTTGAGGGAATAGTGTAGGCGTCGCAGGGAATATAACAGTCGTGGCAGCATACGGCGGGCGGCTCGAAGCAGTTTTGTGACAGTAGGTGTCAGATTTTAAGAAGTGAAGTGTACAGAATGTTCTCATCGGAGATGTTCGTGGATGGTTGTTTATAAATAACGCTTTTGTCCACCAACCTGAGGTACGAATGAGGCCAAAGGTGACGCTGGTCAAAGCATACATGCTCTCCAGTTTGCATACTATCACTCTGTCCTAATATTTCATCTGTAAACTTGACTTCTTGTCAGCTGATTGAGAAGTTCTCCGTGATCCACAGCATCAGTGCACGCTAGCACACGCTCACTTAGTGCTTCAGAAGGGTGTTAAAGGGGTGCTGCAACGGTGTGTCATGCATTCTGACTTCTTTACAATGTTAAACGTGCCGTCTTCTCGTGCTTAACATGGTCAACTTGTCAAAAAACGAGTTGGGCGTATTACGTAGTATTTCTGTGCTCGATACACTCCCCCAGCGATCGGACAGGTTTCTGAAAGTTTTTTTCGAACATATAAAACTGTTTCGTAGCAATTTTTCTTAGTCCCTTATTGGACAATTCTCATTGGAAAGCACGCGGCACGCCCACGCGGCAGCAAGGAGAGCAGGAGAAGGAGCATGCGCAGACGTCACTTTCACTTGTGTGGAGGAGAGAGAGAGAGAGAGCATACGTTCACGAAGTTCAGGTGTTTGTTTGTTCACTGCGTTTGGGTGATGAATGTTCTATAAACGGTGGATATAACGCTGGATTTGGAGATGGTTTGAAACTGATATATGGAGCCGTCCCAGCGCTAAAAGATGCCGGACATGAACCGCATGCGGTGAGTGAAACTGATGTCTGTGTTTTGTTGGCAATGGGTGCGCACGTGCTTTAGTTCAGCCTACCCCTCCCCCCCGAATGCGCTGTATGCTTTCGGAAATAATCGTAAAGCTGTAACTATCTTTTATAAATGTGATCAAACTAAATACTCTTCGAAGATACGACATATGCAATACTACTCTATAGGTACTCAAGATTAATATGAGATTGGCAGAAACCGCGTGTGTTAGGGCCGCTTTAATCTCAGACGGGTGCCAAATGGCACGTGTCCTGCCCAACTCGAGCTCATAAAGATAAGCATGACATTTGTGTGCCGGCAGACCGGGGGGTGTGCAGGAAGCTCGCCGGACGTCTGGCGGACGGAATCAATTTGTGTGACGGCGCAGGCATTGCTTTCGCGATACGATCTCGCCCGTCCATATTTTAGAGGTCACGGCAGAAAAGACAAGGGCAGGATTATAAATCCTCCCCCCCGAGCTTTCATTTCTACATGTGTGCAGGAAAACGATTTTGCAACTAAGGATTGTGGGAAATGGGTGTGGTGGTGGCAGTAATTTTTGAGATCTGTCGGTTTATCTGGGGGTTGTTCATTGGCAGGAGACACTCGGTGTTTACAGGAGAGAGAGAGAGCGACACATGCTTGTGTTTGTGTTGGCAGATTGTGTGTGTGCGTGTGATCTGGTCAGTGTTGGATCTGTTATTGGGAATTTGAGTGATACTAAAGATTGGACAAATCTCTCCTTCTGTCTGCTCATTTCATTTTATCTTTATATTATTTTGTCCTGTTGTTTTCTCTGGTTGTCTCACGCCTCCACATGAGATTAGATCATGTTCTCACCGCTCTTTTGAAGTCCACTTATAATTCAAGTTTTAGCAACAAAAATCAGTCATAATTTTGAGTAGCAGTAATAAAGAATGTGCAGTTACATATGTGTGTTTAAACACGCCTAGACCAATGAGAATTCAGAGCCCAAACAATCTTTTATAGTGCGTCATTTACATTATATATTCTTCATTGTTGATTTAAAGGGATAGTTCACTCAAATATGAACATTGTGTCATCATTCATTCACTTTCAAGTTATTCCAAACATGTTGTTCTGCTCAACACTAGGAAAGATATTTGGAAGAATGTTTGTAACCAAACCATTCTGGGGCCCTATGGACTTCCATAGTACAGAGAAAACTACTATGCTAGTCAATGCAGAAGTGTTCATTCTTCTAAATATCTTCTTTTGTGTTCAACAGAACCAAGAATGTTACACAGGTTTGGAATAACTTGAGGGCGAGTAAATGAAGACATTTTCAGGGGAACTATCCCTTTAAGATCTCATCAACTTAAACATTTTTTTTGCTGTATTGGGTACTGTGTTTTTGCTCTGTATTGTGTTGTTCTTGCAGTTATAATGAAGGTTAAGAGACTGTGTGTTAGTTTATAAAGAGCTGTATGTGAATGTGTGGTTGTGCTTTGTCTCCCGCTGGGCCTCTGAGGGTTGTTTTCTGAGAGCTTTCTGCCCCCCGTCGACCCCTCTTGTCTTCATTGACACTATAATGTTGTCAAACGCTCAGACCCACGGTGTGCCATTCATTACTCGACACAGAACCCTCACGCAAAATGGATTACACATTAACCTTGTTTACACCTGCTTCAGTTTACAAGCGAATAATAACCTGCCTGTGCATATGGTTCAATGGGTGATGTATTGATACTGAGCTTAATAAAGTGTTCAATTCCATCATATATTCGTGTGTCATTTCTTTGTGCGTTTCTAATGTAGGTGTATCGTTGTGTGTGAGTTTAGTGTATCATTTATGATGTGTGTTTGTTTGTGTGTGTGTCATCTATTATGTGCGTGTATGTCTATCATTTATGATGTGGTGTGTGTGTTGACGGACAGATTGATATCAGTAGATTGAGCCGCACACATCTGTTGCGTTCAGCTGATTCATCTCATTAGCGAGACGTTTGGAGAGGGACGTGTGTTATCCGTGGGTGGCAGATTGCATCGCCTGTGTCTTTCCTGCGCGGGTCACAGGGTCATCAGCATCGATTGCACTGCAACATCCAAATTCCAATTTGACAACGACACACACTCATAATGACATGCACACGAGAGAGAGAGAGAGAGAGAGAGAGAGAGAGAGAGAGAGAGAGAGCTTGACTAACAGCCTGATTTTGTTGCATGCAATTAAGTTTGGAAAGTTAAAGGTGTCAAAAAGTTTTTGGGTTGAACTTTGGTCAAGTTTAGCATATAAAGTATTATATCGAAGTATTTGGACATTATCGCCATTTAAAAATGTTTGACGGTCACAGCATTAGACAACAAAACAGGCTGCAAACTTTGTTTACTCGGACTTTACTGACCGCACGGCTTGTCTGTGTGATGTCTGACCCTGTCTTCCGAGTGATGAACGAAGTGTATTTTCACGTGAAATTCTCATCACGTTTCTGGAATGTAAATGGAAGCGAGTCTGGCCTGTGATGATGTGTGTTTTCTGGAGTGCTTGTTCAGTCTGTTCACGGGTGTTTCAGTGTTTCACACAGGACTTTGAGAGACTGTGGCGCTGATGACGTCACATACGAATTAGCATATTTGTGACGTCATCACGCCGTGTTTCGCTTCTACTATCTGATCACATTATATTGTATTTTAACACAACTGAATGCTATTTTAACATATTATCTGGTCTGTTGTCAGACATAAAACAAGTGTAAAATAGTGACTAAACACGACCCAAAAACATCTCGTGTTCAATACAACCGGCTGTCACTTTAACTGCATCATCTGACAAAATCACCAAGCATCTACCTTAAAGATCTGAGGTGATTTTGGCTATATTAGCCTACTTGTATGTCTCATGCAGTGCACAGCCTTTACTGCCGTTACTCTCATCAATGTGTTGTGTTATGAGCACTTTTTTATTTTAAATGCGAGTGATAGTTTTATTGTAGATCGTGTAAAGCGCAGTCAATTCGGCGCAAATTCAGAAATATGAACGAATACTTTGTTGATGTTACACAGTTACAACTACAGAACATAGCCGCCATGGTCTTATTAATGAATGGGAAACACTGGGTGTTTTGTTGAAAGACTTTTAGAAATGATTTGATTTTCAAAAAGCAGCCGGTTTGAACCGTTCTGAATCTCATGACTTACTCACGGTGTAAACTGTGCGTGCATGCACGTAAATGTGCTGTTTTGACCTACATTATAAGGCAAAATATTTTATTAAAAACAGAAAATAATGTTTCAATGCCAAAGTAAAAGATCTGACAGATTTCTGTGTCTAAAAAAGTTTTGTATAAAAAAGTCAATAGAAAAGTCTTAAAATGTGGAAAGTCCGCCGAAACAAACTTATTTATTTAAATGTTTGTCATTTTATTTTTGTAAAGGTTGTGAAAATCACCCATAATCCCACTGGGCTGTTTCAAACCATCTCTGGCCTCCTGCACTGAGAAGAGAGGAACTCAAAATTACACAACACCTCCAAAATCAATTATTGCTCCTCACTGCTTAAAAACTACTTCCTGTCAGGTTGAGGAACAGGATGTGACACATACATGTTAGCTGTATGAATCTGTGGGTTTAATGTGAATCTGTATTTTCAGTATGAACCTGCAGGTGCAGTATGAATCTACATTTGTAGTATGAATCTATAGGTGTAGTATGAATCTGTGTGGTATGAATCTGTATTTGTCGTATCAATCAACAGGTTTAGTATGAATCTGTATTTGCAGTGTGAATCTAAGAGTGCAGTATGAATCTGTATTATAAAACTACAGGTTTAGTATGAATCTACAGGTGTATTATGAATCTGTATTTGCTGTGTGAATCTGTCACGGTCCTGCCTTCTTGGTTCTGTATTTCTATTTGTGTGGCAGGATCGGGACGGAGCCCTTAGGTTTTTTGTGAGAAAGACACGAGTTGTTTACGTTTTACATCTCATGTGCTTTCTCGTGTCTTGTCATTGGCCCCACCCCTCTCGTTTCATGTATTGCTTCCCTGCTGTGTTTCATTACCCTCACCTGCCCTGTGTCATTATCCCTAGTTTGTCTTGCCTTTAAAATGCTCTCATGTTTCTTTGTCCTGTGCTCGTGGATTGTGTATTGTATTCCTGTACGTATCCCATGTGCCTTGTAGCTTGTACCTTGTGCTTGTGAGTATTTACCTTGTCTTGTTGGCTTTTGGTTTTCCTTCCCCTGCCCCTGGATGTTGTGTCATGTTTTGTTTAGTTTTGTTTTGCCCCACTGAGGGTAGTGTTTTGTTTCTAGTTTTGTATTTTAGTTCGTTCCTGTTGTTGACACCCCCTCGTGGGTATTTCCTTTGTTTGTTTATTGTAAAGAATAAAATATTTCTGTTAACCCCTTCACCACCACTCCGGCCTGCAATTGTTTTTTTTTCCACATGAGCGTGACAGAATCTATGAGTGCAGTATGAATCTGTATTATAAAACTACAGGTGTAGTATGAATATTTGCAGTGTGAATCTATGAGCAGTATGAATCTGTATTATAAAACTACTGGTTTAGTATGAATCTGTGCGGTAAAAATCTGTGTTTGCCGTATCAATCTACAGGTTCAGTGAATCTACAGGTGTAGTATGAATCTGTGTGGTATGAATCTGTATTTGCGGTATCAATCAACAGGTTTAGTATGAATCTACAGGTGTAGTATGAATCTGTATTATAAAACTACAGGTTTAGTATGAATCTGTGTGGTATAAATCTGTGTTTGCCGTATCAATCTACAGGTACAGTATGAATCTACAGGTGTAATATGAATCTGTGTGGTATGAATCTGTATTTGCGGTATTAATCTACAGGTTCAGTGAATCTGTAGGTGTAGTATGAATCTGTATTTGCTGTATTAATCTACTGGTTTACTCTGAATCTGTGTGGTATAATTCTGTATTTGCTGTATCAAACTACAGGTTTAGTATGAATCTACCAGTTCAGTGAATCTACAGGTGTAGTATGAATTAGGGCTGGGCAATGTGACGATGTTATCGTATATCGCCGATGTCTCGAAAATATTACAACAGACAGATACCAGACGATAATCGATAATAATGGAAAATACGCATTATAACATTATCATGCGATGTAGGTTTTAGCGTGAACGTTAATGTTCATATACCCAGGCAGTCAGTAACAATGACAGAATTTTGGAAACGCTGTTTTGTTCGGTCAGTTGAATGCGCTGCTGTTTTCTGGTTTCCACTTTTCTGGAATGTACTGTACTAAGTGCTGTTTTTTTATTTTAATAAACAAAAACGTTGTGTTTAAGAAAAAGCTTGAATATAGCTAACTTGAATTTAAGTTTGTGCCTTGTGAACAATGCAATCATAATATTATTTATTCATATTGCACTTTATGTTAACACTCAGTGATGAAAATAAACACGATTTTGTTGTTTAAGCTCATTTATGTGTCTTTTCATTGATTCAGTCATATACCAAAATCCATTTAAATTGAAAATGTTGCTTCTCGTGTCAAATATTGATATGCGATTAATTGAGATTAATTAATTACAAAGCCTCTAATTAATTAGATTAATTTTTTTAATCGAGTCCCACCACTAGTTTTTTGCCATGTATCTGACACCATAATATGATAATACCATGGTATTCTCTAAAGTGTCTTGTATACTATGGTACATCATGAATATGACAGTCGCTTTTGACAGAGTTTGGGCTGGGGTTATTTAAGGATACTCAGTCATGTGAGGTAACAAGACTGCTGGATTGTTATCAGAGTGGAGCCATCTGCTGGAGGAACACAACACCTGCAGTCTATCAGACACCTGAAGAGTTTAGTCATAGAATCTGTGATGGGGTGAGACAGCTGATATCTAGTGTTGAAGTCTTGATCCTGTGGTCTTGGTTTTGAGACCCTTAATATAAAGTAGCCTTGTTGTGTGTCGAGAGAGCTCTTGAACAACATCATTCCATGATCCATCCCCCCTGTCTCTCTCTCTGTTTCTGTGAGTACTTTGTTTGTACTATGGTACAGTGAGGCTATCTGATGGTATAATTATGGTGCTTCATACATTATCATATTGTTGTACCATTGTGCTACGGTGTTGACCAACTACCATAGTTTTACAGCTATTATTATTCAAGTAATAGGGGAATAATCAACTTTTTTATACATTCTTGAAATACATCTGGCTTTGTATTTTGTGATCCTCTGATTTAGAGAAAATACAAAAAACTTTTTATTACAGTCTGGTTGCCAGTAGATGGCGCTAGAGCTCTCTCTCACTCTCTCTGTGCGTTCCAAATGGCATATATCGCCCTCCGAAGGGCCCTTCGGGGAAGGGACACCACACAAAACGTCGCTCCAAATAAAGAGAAAATGACATTGGAGCGCAAGGTCTCTCTCTCTCTGATTAATATGGTACACAGCAGAATAAACCTCAGATTTGACTCTTTTAATGCGGCACAGAGATCTGTGGTGTTTGTGGCGTGCAGGTGAATTTCCTTTATTATCTTCAATTAGTTCGAGATGAAAAGCTCCCACAGGACACAGCGGCCGCTAATCGCATGTGAAGAAGATACGAGCGGTGTGTTTAGAGGCAGATCCAGAGGGAAAACACACAAGTGCTTTGATCGCCTCACAAGTGTGTGTGTGAATCAGTCCACACTTTCTGTGTCACTGCATTAACACCAATTTAACGCTGCAGTGCAGTCAGTGTGTGTGTGTGTGTGTGTGCGTGCGTGCGTGCGTGTTTTTACCACACAGCAGATAATTGAAACCTAGAAAGACAGACAATAATTCAATTAGAAAGGAGCACCGGTATTTCTGTTTGTGTGTGAATTAAAGCAGTTGTAATTGATTTACTTATGGACAGCCCTGGAAACACCCTTCATTATGACATCTGTCTCACCCGTCCAGGGCTGGATATGACAAAAAAACGGCCCTGGATTCTTGGCCCAGAACGACCCTCCTTTGTGCGGCGGCCCATCAGTCCTGGGGGGGAGGGTTGCTGGAAGGGAGGGTGCCCGGGTGCGGCGGCCCATTTAGATGCGGCCCATCGGGAAAATGCCCGGTATGCCAGATGGCCAGTCCGCCCCTGCACCCATCCCCTTCATATCAGTTAGATTCTGCAGAAATGTTTGAGTCATTCTATCTATTATTTAATCTCCTAATCTTATTTTCATTTTAGTATCGTTTGATGACTTTGGTTCTAATAGCACTTTAACACAGTTTACTATAGTAAATATGGATTCTTGGGTTACCATGGTAAATATTTGGGTGGTTTTTATTAACGTGGTAATGAAATTAGTGTCAAAATCTCGCAAGATCTTTGGTTTAGGGTTTGGTTTAAAATGAAAACAGTGCTCATCCACTAAGGTTTCGGGAGATGTTTGGCGTATCCTATCCTGCCATAACCCTGTACAGCAAATACTGTATATCAGTTCATTGCATGTTTCTGGTGTTTGTTTAATGTTCAATGGATGGTGTCTAAATAGAAATATAATTTGCAAGTGCTTTGTAGGAATGAGTCACACTGCCAAATGTAAAGTTGAGTGCAGTGCATTGTGGGATACAGTAACATAGTGTTCATAGATGTAATTTTCACCCGTCTGATCAAAAATGACACTGTAAACATTAGGGGTGTGACAATATATCAATATGGCGATGTATCGTCGTCCTTCTCCGTGCGATACGAGAATCGATACGCTGCGCCAAATATCGATATTTTCATTTATTAATAATTAAATAATGATTATTACATCATGGCTCCACTGGGTGGCGCTTAACCCGCAAATGAGGGAAACGTGAACAAACTAGTCTGAGAAAGAGTTTAGGATTGCATTCAAAATAAAATATGCTCCATGCATATTTGTGAAGGAACTTTAATGTGCTTAGATTTAAGGCAAATTGCTGCATTGAACTATTTTTTATAGGTTGATTTTATTTAAGCTTGTGAAGATGTTTCCAGGTGTAAATAAGTGGATGTTAAATTTAGAAATGTGCCAGTATACAATTTTTTAATTTTTTAAATGTGTTAAATTTGTCAGTTTACAAAGTTTAATTTAAGCATAAAATGTTTAATTTACTTGAAATGTTACTCACGTTGGGAATATGTTATTTATTTACCTACTGAACAAAGTTTTGTGGACGTGAATAACATCAAACATCAAATGTTTCATGGGCATTTTGTTGTCATAGTTAGGCAGATATCGTCATGTATCATTATAGAATTGCCAAACAATATATCGATCATCGTAGTATTGTCACATCATGATATTATAGGTACCGTGAGACATTTATCGCAGACTTTATCGTATCGTGAGGTACCCTGTGATTCCCATCCCTAGTAAACATCCACAACAGCTTTGCCTTTTCAAATGACCATGGTATAAGCGTGATAATCCACAGCTAGCCGTGCCTTAAAGGATTATTCGCCTCCACGTTGTTCATTAAAATCCTTTAATGCACGGCTAGTCGTGGATCCTTATTTATACATTTTTAAAGAAAAACCCAACACTGTGTGTTGATACATGTACAACAGTTCAGTGCAGTGAAAAATGAAGCTTTTGACGTTTGTGAACAGTTGTACATGTAAACAATAGACGTCTACTGCTGTAAATACTCTGAATATGTTTTAAAGAGTTGATTTCGTCAAGTCTAGTAAGTAGTTTTTCATCACTGTTGTAGTTTGGGAACTTTAATAAATGACTTCACATCAAGCCAGATTCATTAAACTGATTTTTTGCAATATAAATCAGTGGGTATGTGAAAGCAATAGGGTGTTTGAAGTCTCTGTGACTAATACTTTTAGGACAAATGATTAAAGTTAGTAAATATAATTATAATAGCCTAACCACTGCAAGAAAACATTTATAAAAGTTATAAATCTGTTTAACAGTTATAAAAGTTACAGTTTCAATATGAACCTTTAAACTGTATGCATCACGCTGACACTGTGGAGGATGATTCATTAAACCAGAGAATGTGTGTGTGAGAGAGAGAGAGCGAGCGAGGTTTCGGACACGGCCGTAGACAGAATCGATGCAGGCCGGCCGTGAATCTGCTCTTTATCACAGTAATATGATTCTCATTGATGAAACACTTTTTCATAATGCCACAATGCTTCATAGTTTCACGTGTCAGCTGTGTAATTCATAGACATGCCGCTCTCGGCCTCTGCACACGACTGTGTGTGTGTGTGTGTGTGTGTGCGTGAGTGCGTGTGTTTGTGTACCAGGTCATCTTGTGGAGCGACTATCTACAGTGTTAACTTCCGCTCTTTACCACAAATAAACTTGATCTAAGTCATGTGTATTTACTGTCATATTAAACTATACTAAAATTTTGCTGTAGTTTTGCAGCAGGTTTGCCAGTAACTGTAGATTTAATTTACTTAATACAACACTCTTAAAAATAAAGGTGCTTTAAAGGTTCTTCACAGCGATGCCACAGAAGAACCATTTTTGGTTCCACAAAGAAGCATTCAGTCAAAGATTCTTTAAATAACCATCTCTTTCTTACTTTTTTATTATCTGAAGAGCCTTTTTCGCCACAAAGAAACTTTTGATGTTAAAGGTTCTTAATAGGGCTGCAATGACGCGTAAACGTAGTCTAATACTAAAATACGTGCGTGAAATGCGTCGACGCGTCACATTATTTACGTTTATCTGCTGTTCTAACTGTTATTTACTTTGGGGAGCAAAATGATCCCCGCGACTTAAGAAGGAGAAGGTGCTTTAAGCGCATCATTGTGCGTCCGGGATGCACATGCGCGCTTTTATGCCACTCTGCAGTCTTTTATACGGAGATACAGGGCTCTAGAGTGCGACCAATTTGGTCGCACATGCGACCTTATTTCTCAATGGTGCGACTAAAAAAAATCTGAGGTCGCACCGGTGCGATCAGCCGTTCGAGGGAGAAAAAAAGTCTCCGCAACTCTGAAAGTCTTCCTGTGATTCAACAACAGACACATATTAGGCCCATATCGTGGTCTAAACCAGTCAGAGATAGTGAAGGGCAGACCCCCCTCTGATTGGCCGTGGTCCAGATTTTCCTGTACGTGTATGTACCAGAGGTCGCGTTAACCGAAAATTCTCTTTTTTTTTTACCAGTGACGGAAAAACCTGAAGGCCGTCCGGCCGTCATTTTGACGGATTACAATGAGGGCAATTTGTAAATCCCCGTTTCCCTTCATTAGAGCGTGATATGCTCGCGAAGGGACGTGCGTGTTTTCACATGTCATTGTTACTGACTAGACACATGTGATGCGATCTGGGAAAACCCGTCGGATGTCGCGCTGGGACGCCTATCAAAGTAAACCACATAACATGAAGAATGAAGAAGTATCAATGCACATTTCCCGCCAGTCCTGTGTAAACTACGGCATGCAAAGTTTTTTATACAATGTTTTCGTGAGATGACAGAGCTCACCATCTGCAGCACCGGGAGTTATCCGATCGCAAAACATACAAGGGATGATCAAAAGTCCAGACACTATGCACATGATAAACAACGTAAAACTTGCTTCACTGCTTATTAGTTGTTGTCCGTAATGTTTGATAGTTTCCTAGTGTAGTGATAAAGGCAGAGCTCTCGTTCTTTAAGTGTGCCAACACCATTTTCCTTAATTTCATTTTATTCAAACGGTTTTATACAGTATTTTTATAGACTTCAACACTGGGAAATGTTTTTTTATTAAATTGTTATTAGAGTAGGTCTTTTACTACTCTAAAGTGACTTTTACTTGTGATACTGGACTGTTGTGCTTTTATTTTCATCACTTAACTTTAAACCCGTTTTCCTCCAAATTACGTTCCTGAAAATCCTAGAGCTTCAGCCGACCTCATCTTTCTTGTAGAATTGTGCTTCAAATAAAGAACTTTATGTTGACCAGATTGTTAGTTAATCATTTACAAGTCAATTTTGCTTATATGGACAGCGATTTAAAAAAAAAGTGAACTGGTAAAACTGCGGTGTTAAATGCGATGTGGTCGAAAATTTTGGTGCACCTAACTTTTGTGCTGGTGCACCTAAGAAAAAAAGTTAGGTGCACCAGTGCAACCAGTGGAAAAAGTTAGTCTTGAGCCCTGTGATAGTTTTGTGCCATAAACAGAGATCGATAGTAGTATTTTTACTTTTACTCAATTACATTATGAGACTGAAAACAGAGTTGGATATTACTTGGAGGAAAAAAATACAGAGTATATATCATGCTCTAGTATTTCATAAACACATTTTTTTAATGTTTTGTCTTTAATACAGCACTTTAGTACATTAAAAATCTGTCTTGTTTTACTTAAAAAATTTAAACTACTTAATTAAAAGAGGATAGTGATTTTAATGTTAAAACAATAACATTTATTTATGAAATGTAATGGAGTAAAAAGTATGATGTGCTTTATGTAAGAAAATACTAGAATTTATTATTTATTGGAAAGTTTGCCAAAGGATTAATAAAGTAATCCAAAAAATCTTTATTTGATCAATCTAAAAAAGAATTGTTAGATAAGTCGACTAATTGAAAAAATAATCGTTAGATTAGTCGACAATTAAAATAATCGTTAGTTGCAACCCTAGTTCTTAATGAAACCGTTTAGATAAAAAGGTTCTTCTATGGCATCGTGAAGCACCTTTATTTTATTGTACTTTCCCATTAGTACTGTTTTCAATTTGAGTTCAACTTTACTTTAATCAAAATTAAAACATGTTGACTTTTGAAATTCAAAATGAGCAAGAAGAGACTAGTCTCAGTACTGGCATTAGCACAGCAACACTGCAAAAATGACATTTTTTACTTTCTAAGCATTTTTGTCTTCTTTTCTAGTAAAAATATTTAAAACTGCTTAAATTACGATACATTTACATAACAAACAAAGTCACCTAAGATATTTAGTCTTGTTTCATGAAAGAAAATGTAAGGACTTGGTAAGTTTATGTTTAAAACAAAATTGTAAATTAAATCTACAGTAAGTTACTGACAACCTGCTGCAAAACGTTTGACAGACGTACTGTACATGATGCGTGGGGACGTCAATTATTTAGTGCCGCAGTCTTGTCTTTGCCGGTGTGTAATCAAGTATTCTACCAATTATTCCATCGATTAATCGGGTATTCAGATAATAAGTACTTTTTCTTTATTAAAGAGGAATACTAAATACAGTATACAAGACTAAGGCCTCTTAAAATGAACAACTAATTTGTTTCTTTTTTTAGAAAAATTAAAATGTGTATTGCTGAAATTGCATACATTCATATCTGTGAAAACTAAATCCATTTAGTACATTCCATTGCCATATTACATTCAAAATTCAATATAATACAAATATATAAACAAGAAACATAAATAAAAATTGAAAGAATCATTTCAATGGTAAATATCTAACTTCAGCTTATGCGTGATGCATTTAGTTTACCTAAATTAGTTGATTTTTATTATTAAATAGTAATATATTTGTCCACATAAAAATACTGTAGTACTATACGTAGTATTTACAATAGTAAACTGCAGTAAAATTCCTAGATGCTATAGTGTTTTTGAGCCTTACTATATTATAATAGTGCTTACTACAGTTTATCAATTTACTACAAGGGTACTACAGTTTTCTATAGCAAAGACTATAGTACATTTCAGTGTAGTGTTCAGGTTAACTGGACTTTTATTTTTGGAAGGTCGTCGGAAGACGCTTGGTGTGTGTTTGACGATAAGCTTAACTCAAACAGTAAAATGTTTGTGAAATAAACTCTCAGAGCAACTCTGGAGATGAAGTTCATGTGTTCATGTCCTTATACAGCGCAGACGCAGACGCAGACGCAGACAAATCCATGAGCATCACATTAAACTAAGCAGTTCATTCAGACAGACACGCAGAACAGTCAGATGGCATGTTTAAATAACAGGATTCCGCGTCCACGAGTCCGCATCTAGCTTTATGGACTCAATGCAGCCGGAAAACAAATTTCACTCTTTTAATTACTGTAAAAATAAAACAAAAATATAAAAACATAACAAAGGCAACATATACGGTATTACTTCATCTGAAAAAAGTTTAACAGTGATTAGAGAGCTTACATATCAGTTTATAAAGCTCGAGGCATCGGAATCGGGATCCTTTTCGGCCGATCACAATGACAAGAAATCGGTACTCAATATCAGCTGCAAAAATCCTGATCGGAGCATGAATCTAGAGAATTGATGCAAAAGTACATTTTGTGATTATTTAGTATTTACAGCATGAAAACCGAGAAATCTCCTATAAATGCAAATGCAGTGCTGAACTTCTGACCTGTTTTCCACTTTCAGAAGAGCCGATCTATGTATCTGTGTGATGTAAATATCCTCACATAACTCTCAGACTTTGACCTAATTTGACTTTGTGAAGTCAGTTGCTGGGAGCGTTTGTGATGAATTTAGGGTGCGTTTTGTCATATGGTGATTTCTGCCTCTCTGTCTTTTTAACCGGAGTGCATGAGAGAGAGAGAATCCTTCACAGAGGGGCATGAATTTATCATCTCGCAAGTTTTGTTTTTAACGCAACGCTTCAACAAATCGAAAGCAAATATGTGTGTGTTCTTGTACTTGTGTGTGTTTGCTAAGACGAGCGTCATTATTACTAGTGGGTGATATTTTGCGCCTGAATGAATCACCCACATGTGAAAATAGTTCTTTTCTTTGCTGTTTCCAGAACCTGAATTCGTCGTGTGCGTGTGCGCGTCATTATTTGCATACATCTTCCATGTGTTTGTTTTCAGAGCATGTTAATGGCCTGTCAGCAATATGAAATGTATCATGCGGGGTTGACTTCAGTCCTCTAGCCGTCATTCTCTCTCTCTCTCTCCGCCGGTTGACAGGCGCTCGCATATCACCGCTCAGATTAATGACTCGCATTAAGCGGTTAAGAGAAGTCGACCTGCAGTGTGATATCACACAGCCGACTCTCATTACGCACTTCAAACATCAGTGCTCGCAACACTCCAGAATACATCACAATACATGAATTATTGCTCTCTGCTGTACTTCATTCAACAGCAGCGTTCTGTAGTCAAACACTGTTGTACAATGACCTCCAAACTTCATATGATTGACAGCTGATGAGAAGAAGTACGTGTGCTTCATTATAACAGGTGTGCGGTGAAAAGATATCAGACGTCATTCAGTATTTAACATATTTACCCACAATGGAGCGGCTCAGAGATGACGTATTTTTGTAGGGCGACCCGGAAGTTAGCGCCGCGCTGGTACCCTCGACCGAAAGCCTATGTATTTTTCCCATAGACTTTTGTTTGCATTGATTGCAAAAAACAAGCTCTGTGATAAACAAAGATTTAGTTTGTGGAATTTGAAATCTATTAATATCCCCATTTTTTCGTTTCAGTAAGCACAACCTTTTTTTAATGTCACTCAGCACGACTTTCTTTTCGTGTCACTCAGCACGACTTTCAATACACAGACTGCGTGCGTATTTACATTTATATGAAGTCGTACATATCTTAGCATGTGGCTAACCTACACCTAACTTCACCCCAAACCCTAAAATCACAGCCGTAATTTAGCTAAAAACGCGAGTTTCACGAGGCGGCAAAACAACGATAAATGGCTCCCCTAACCCCGCCCCTAAACCTAACGTCACAGGGGAAAAGTCAAATCATAACAAAACATACCAATGAGATCGTAGGAAATAGGAATTCACACGAATGAACAACCTTGTAAAATAGGTATGAATTCCCATCAGATTGCGTTGATATATATTAATACATATCGCATAGATATGTACATTAGATTGAAAGTCGCGCTGGGTGACACGAAAAAAGGGGGAAATTTGTGTCAGTAAACACAAATTAATAGATCACAGTTTGTGACAATGTCAAGAATTCCCGTGAGACTGTGTTGGATGTTTTACACGTTTTGTCTATCAAGATCATCTTTACAGATTAACGCAATAATTGCTATTTTTAAAGCCCAATTACAATCTGCAGAAGTAAAACGCTAACATGATACTATAAACAGAACACACTATGGTCGCACGATATCAACGTCACCACCACCAAGCCTCAGACAACTTTTTTATTTATTAAAAATGTGTTCCTGGGTAAGTAATTACCCTGTGAATGATCATCTATCCACGTTTTCAGAAATTTGTGTCCATGTTGCATTATTTATAGATTTATATGCGCAATGAAGTGTAACGTTAAAGCCTTAAAAAATCACGAGTGGTTATAACTGGTGTGTTTTATGTCATAGATTACATCGTGAAGATATTTCAGGTTTTGTTAACCACAGATCTTATTTTAGGCATTTAGCCAGAACCCCATTAAAAAAAAACATAAACTTTGGGGCGATGGAAACGAAAGTGCTAATGTTAATCATAGAATGAAAGAAAAGAGGAATTCAATGTGTTTTGTCGCTTTAATGAGAATTATTTTGTATTTAATTTACAGTTTAGCATTAAAGACTGTAAAGTGTTTGAGAACTTCATTCAATTTCTGTATACAGTATATCCTACCTGTTAGACATGAGAGTTCTCAATTATACTGCTGAATGGCTATAATTAATGTTAAAATAAATAAAAAAATAATCAATTTAATAGAGACATCAGTAACAGTACTAATATCCGAATGTTGGCTTTCATTCATAAAATGATGCTGTTAAAAAAATCAGTTGTTTCTACATTCATTTGGAGATTAAATGTGAAATTATCAGAATGTAAAAGTATACTTAAAAACATTAATGTTATGTGCGATTAATCGCGATTAATCACAGAAAATGTGTAATTAATCAAAAAATTGTATCTATTGACAGAACTAGTTTATTTATATAACTTTCTCTCTTCTGTGGAACACAAACGAATATTGATGATACTGTTTTTATACAATGACAGTAAATGATAACAGAGGCTGTCTGCCCTTTGCGTTCTGTCTGACGTCTTGTCAAATCTGTCAAAAAACACGTCATAAGGCCGAGTACATGATGGTAAAACTTTATTTGTAGGCGTACTGTCCCTTTAAGACTGCTGACACACAGTATATTTAGGCACATATTCTTTGTTTAAAAACAACAGTACACTTATTTTGTCAGTTAATAAAGTACATTTGATTGTTTTGCAATTTTTATATTATTTGTATGAAGTCTTTTATATTCTATGTACAGTAAGCAGGAATGGCAAGTCTCCAGTGCTAAAATGTCTGTTTTGTATTGTCGCTTTGCAATAATATGCCAAATTGTGAAAAGTGCTATAGAAATACATTTAAAAGAACTGACATTTTTTATTTTCCAAAATAAAATGTCAAAAACATTGAGTGAAATAGTCAACTGTTTTGATGTTTGTGTGTATGTTAC
>NC_079900.1:1806577-1819077 GCF_024868665.1 Triplophysa rosa | reverse complement strand
TCTAGTGTAGTCTAAGCATGTTCTGTCTAGTCTAGTCTAGCCTAGTCTAAGCATGTTCTGTTCTGTCTAGTCTAGTCTAGTCTATGCATGTTCAGTTCTCTTCTCTTGATCATAATGCATTATGTTATAAAAGTAGTAGAAATCATTTGCCCGTTCCTTCATTCTATTTCTTTTTTGTTTTTATTCTTACGTTACTTGTTATTGTGCGTTTTTCACTAGTAACCTTAAATCTAAAACAGTATTAAATGTAAATACTATTTACTATTGGCTCCAATTTACTATTGAATAGAGATGATACAGAATTTTACATTGCCATAGTGCTTTAATGTATTAATATAACTTATTTAAAGTACTTTTTTTGTAATATAATTCAATCTAATTTGGTATATAATATGTGTAAGTGGGGAAATGTATTTACCAACTACTTTTAGCCCTGAATATAACAATAATAGAGATATTGTGATAATTTGAGACTACTATAATACCCAATTTCATCGGTCATATACCAAATTCAATTAACTATTCTGTTGTATTTAGCTATTTTCACATTTTTACATTCATTCTATTCCGTTCTATATTCAATTTGAATTGGGTTGTTGGTGAGTTTGTCATGTGTTCATTTCTATGTTTTTTAACCACAGAATCTCTCTGTATTTGATACATCTATTGTGAAAAATAGTTTTGAGGATGCTATAGGGTTTATTCATTCACAAATGAATGTGAGACTCTGGAGATTTAAGCAAAAGTAACTCACTGTTCAGTCTCATTGACGTCTATGGGAAACCATAGCAGTATTTTCTGTCCTATATGTGACACCGGCAGGATGTGGATGGTGTTTTAATGTTTTGGAGCGCTGCAGACAGATGTTTCAGAATTACACAAAAGCATCGTTTTCATTCTTCACACAGGCCAGTTTAAACGCCTTCAATTCTCTGAGTTCAGCAGTTCTAACTTAAACGCCTCGAGAACAGAAATTAAAACACATTTGAAACAGTTTGAGCCGATCACAATTCCTTGACCAGATCTTTAGTAAGTAAATTATCTTTTACTAAATGATTGTATTTGAAAGTATAACTCTTCATTCACAATTAGGGATGCACCGATGTGTCGGCCACCGATATTAATCATCCGATATTGGATGAATTTAACACCATCGGCATATCCGCAATAGCATGAAGGTGTACTGTATTAATGAACTGCATGGAGGCAATGAGTTGCATGTCTGAATAATCCAACGTTTTTCTCTGAGCAAAATGGCAGCAGCGCAGACTTTACATTTGTTAAAGAAATGTTCAATGTTAAGTCAAATATGAGTTAATGTTGTTAAGAAAAATAAATATTGGATGGCAAAAATCACCTTTGAAGAGTGTCATGTTGTCTTATTGTATTTTTATCTTAACTTGTGAGTCTCTTAAAACGTTAAATGGATCCAATTCATGTTCAGTAAAATAAATTTTATGCAGAAAAACTAGCTAGTATTGTAAAGTACTATGCAATTGACCAATATCGGAATCGGATGGTAGTTGTTTGTTAAAATCAGTATCGGTGCATCCCTATTCACAATGCTTCTGAGTGAATATTTCTGAATATTTCAACAGGCAAAATGTTTTAGGACATGATGTGTTTTTACTTGTCAAGATAATGTGTATAAAGTGAATGTAAGTGTAGCAACCGTCTGGTTACAAGCTTTGATTTTTAGCCACTAAACCACAAAGCAGCACTAAGAGTTTATTTTAGAGTTTTATAGTAGATTTAATACTTAGCCTTTATTTTCATATGTTTATATATCATGTTAATTGCAATTTTTAGCAGTTCCATTTGATTATTTATTGATTGATTATTTTAAATAATTATATTGAGCTTTAATTTACTTTTTAGAACTTCAAAATTAACTTAATGTAGTTAATTGCTAAGGCAACATTGTTTTGTTTGTCAAAGAATATTTTATTTCAATTAACCGAATACATTTTTTTCGACCGACTGCCCGACTGTTTTATCATCTTCACTCGTCGGGCTCAGTAATATCTCAGTGATTTACAGGCATGAATACATTCATGAAAATCTTCGAGAATGTGTCATTAACTCCGGGCCCTGCCTTTATTTAAATTGGGCGGCGCGTGGCCCGCATAATCTGTTTTCGAATAATACCCAGAATGCAAAGCAGAGGGTCGGTGTCTCAGTAAAACGCCCACCGCGGTGGGCAATTACTCTCTGGTCGTGGGCGCGACTCAGAACCCCTGAACCTTTTCGTTCTTCAATCACAGCTGATGGATTGAGCCGCGGCCGGCGGCATCTGGCTGTTAGCACGCTTAACCGCCGCGCCCCAAACACACTTTTGATTAATGACCGCTGCCCGCCGTCAACACGCGCGGAAATTAAGCGCCGGGGTTTAAGTGTTACATTCGTCTGAACGCCGCGAGGGCTTGAGAGACATTCGTCAAAATCCTGAGCGGTCAACATTTCAAAAGCTCCAAACTCCAGAGAAAAAGCCCAAGTGATGTCACACCTGTCCTCTCTGGAGTTTTGTCATTTTGTATTGACATTAATAACACGAAGTTGGCATGAAAAGAGTTCCTGATGTGATCTTAACAATGTCTCAACGTGTTCTTAGATGTGCCGAGATGCAGTAAGTCTAGATATGAAATCAAACGTTTCTCAAATCTCTACAAAACTCTGTAGATATTAGTGTAGCGGTTTTTTTAAGTTCGTCTTTGTCTCCCGAGCTTTGAAAGCACAACTTCTGAGCACTGAAGTCTTCCTCTGTGTTCCGTCTCTATGGAAGGCGAGTTTACAGGATCAGATCGCCATGGCACTTGTTGGAAACCGATACGGCGATATCAGAAAAGGAGCAATTCTCTCGAGCGGCTCAGGTAGTTTTGGCTGTGGTTAAAGTGCTCTCGGGCCGGGCTACGAGTTTGGCTTACGTGTTGTCCTCGGGTGACCTTGACTGACTCCGAGCCGATGATGCCATCGCTCTAATCTTTTCCTTCGAGCTCTGGCTGAGGTCTCCGGAGCGGTTCTGGGATATCTGGGTTTCCGTTTGCAGTGTTAGCGAGCCTGCGGTAAGGGCCGAGGTGGATACGTGCCCAGGCCTTTGAACAGACTAATGGTTACAAGCGTTGGCGCAGATCCACGTGCCGCCCCATCAGGCCTGCCTGAAGAGATCCTGGATCGGTCGATAACACGCAATTTAGAAAAGCAGCCAAGTTTGCAGAAAGAGAGAGCTAATATCGGAAATAAAGACGGACACATAATCTGGGTCCGGGGGACTTTTTCATGCGCACAGAGTTATTTGTTATCAGGACGGGGAGAGATGCCGAAGTTTGACGTGTCGACGACGGCGCTGACCCCCGGCCCCCCCCCCCTCACCGTCCCTCGCTTTACTGTCGATGGAAATCTAATTGCCTGAAAAACGATCAATGGCAAGTAAATTGGTTTCTGTGTGAAAGGGAACATGTAATAAGCTCTGAACTGTTTTAATACGGCCCTGCTTTTGCATCTTCAATCACGCTGAGGTTTTGTTTATGGATTCATGTGCTCGCTTTCCATCACTCATTGAATGTGTCTGCTGATTCGGGAGAATTGTTGTGTTTTTAGATTCCTTGGATGGTTGTTGGATATTCTTACATTAGTGTGTGCTCTGGGTATTTATGTTCAACAGTACGCTCTAATCTGATTGACTGATTTTACACAACGTGCACTGATTTATGTCCGTCCAATAGGGAAAGTCCTGCAACATGCATCACTTTTGAGAAACAACTTCTTTTGTGAAAATATGTCCAGGTTATTTATTACTTTAAATGAATTAATCATTATTTTCAAATTATTCAATTAATCAAAAACTATTTAGGACGACGTGATTGTTTTTTAGAAAAACAAAGCATGTTTCCTTTTTAAATCTCTTCAAATTTATATTTCTGCACTGCATACCGAATATCAATGTTCTTATTGATTTTCTAATTAGATTGTTGTTGTTGTTGTTATATTATTTTTTATATATAATAATAAAGCAATGTAATACTGTTATTGATTTATTTCAGTTTTATAATAGCTTAGGTTTACTTCATATTTGTAGTTTTCATTTTTGTTTCATTTTGAGTAATTTTATTCTTTTTATTTATTATTTTTAATTAATAATAAAACATTTTTAAAATAATAATAATCATCATAAACATTTATTTATATCTAAATAAAAGTTTATTTTATAATAAATATCTATTTATAATAAATATATTTTTTTATTGATTTACTTATAATATTTCTGTAGGTTTCATAAAATTTATTTGTTTTAGTTTTTATTTATTTTCATCTCATAATTATAGATCTTCAGCTTCAATATTTAGTGCTCTAATATTACAAGTTTACTTACGTTTATTGCTGCAACATTTGGCAACATTTTCGTTTAGCCTATATTTGATTTGATTTCAGTTAAATAAACAAGAAAGTCCGATCGCTTGTGCAAGCTTTTAGTAAATCAACGTTCTGCGCCAAGCCTTTGTCAAGGTATGTGACAAAGTGTTCGATATCAGTGACCAGAGATGTTCATGTAATCATAATAGTTTTAGTTTTCCAGAAGCATTCCAGTCACATACAGCAGGACTTTCCCTGTCGGACTGATGTAAACAAGTGTATAAAATGTGTTAAATGTCTTAAAAGAGGCTTCTTTTTCTTGATTTAAATAAGTTCATTCTTCCTCCTACTGATTTTTATATATAGTATGACTCGGACATGATGTTTCAGTAAATGCGTATGATAATGTTTGCTTTCACACTTGGGTGATCATTTTGTGCGATATGATGTGAAGCCTTAAAACGTCACATCCAGTAAAGACTTCTAGTGTGAATCCTCTTCTCTCCAGCCATTCATCAGCTTGACTGATCTCAGATCAGACGCTGTCGGTCAGTCAATCAGATGAGCGACGGCTCGCTGTCATTAAACCTGTTTTATCTGCTCGTGCAGCGAGAAGCCGTAACTATCATCGTCTGGCATCTGACTGCTTGTGTCAGCATCGTTGTTTTAGAGTAACGCTTGCCTTGCACAATCTGCGAAAGCATTAAACACAACATGGCACGTCCAACGTCGACAGATTGTGCACATCTCATTACTAAGAGCATCTTCTTCTCGCAGTAGAGTTTCAGGGAGACGTCTGGAAGGTCTGACGGGTCATTGCAGGGCGGCCTCATGAGGTCAAAAGTGTGAATATCAATTCTTTAATAATACGGAGAACTGTTTTTGTTCACATAACACATCTGATAAATGAAGAGTTTTGTTCCAGTTGTAGAATGATGTTACTCACAGCGAGTGTGTGAAGAGTCTCTCCTGAGGGACGTGCGTGTCAGTGATCAGCAGGTGATATGACCCGCGTCAGGTGATATAAATAACCCGCGTTCCACTGAGAGGAGAGAAATAGGGCAGATCTCACACATCTCTCATCTTTACAACACACTATCTGTAATCTCTTCAGACTGTTAAATATGACCTCATGCTGTATGACTTCACATTTATACAACCATCAGGGATTTACACATGCGTGTGAGGTTTGTGTGTGTGCGATTACTCTGTTGTGAGTTTTGTTTCCTGCTGTTTTGATCGCGCATGCATCATTCTGACACCGGCTACTTTCTGCCACACGCAAAAACACTGCAGTCAGCTTTCCATGACAAACTCTCTCTCTGTGTGTGTGTTTGTGTGCCTGCGCGTCCGTGTGAGTGTGTGTTTGTGTAAGGATGTGAGTGAGTGTGTGTGCGTGATTGTGTGTGACTGTGTGTGATTATGTGTGTGTGTTTGTGTGCGTGTGTGTGCGTGCATGCGTTCGTGGGTGTGTGTTTGTGTGCCTGCACGTCCGTGTGTGTGTGAGTGTGTGTTTGTGTAAGAATGTGAGTGTGTGTGCGTGATTGTGTGTGACTGTGTGTGATTATGTGTGTGTGTTTGTGTGCGTGTGTGTGCCTGCACACGTTCGTGGGTGTGTGTTTGTGTGCCTGCACGTCCGTGTGAGTGTGTGTTTGTGTAAGGATGTGAGTGTGTGTGCGTGTGTGCGTGTGTTTGCGTGTGTGTGTGTGTGTGCGTGCATGCGTTCGTGAGTGTGTGTGTTTGTGTGCCTGCGCGTCCGTGTGAGTGTGTGTTTGTGTAAGGATGTGAGTAGTGTGTGTGTGCGTGATTGTGTGTGACTGTGTGTGATTGAGTGTGTGTGATTGTGTGTGCGTGTTTGTGTGCGTGCATGCGTTCGTGAGTGTGTGTTTGTGTGCCTGCGCGTCCGTGGGTGTGTGTTTGTGATAAGGATGTGAGTGTGTGTGCGTGATTGTGTGTGACTGTGTGTGAGTGTGTGTGTGTGATTGTGTGTGCGTGTTTGTGTGCGTGCATGCGTTCGTGAGTGTGTGTTTGTGTGCCTGCGCGTCCGTGTGGTGTGTTGGTGTAAGGATGTGAGGTGTGTGTGCGTGATTGTGTGTGATGTGTGTGAGTGTGATGTGTGTGATTGTGTGTGCGTGTTTGTGTGCGTGCATGCGTTCGTGAGTGTGTGTTTGTGTGCCTGCGCGTCCGTGTGAGTGTGTGTTTGTGTAAGGATGTGAGTGTTGTGTGCGTGATTGTGTGTGAGTGTGTGTGTGTTTGCGTGTGTGTGCGTGTGTGGGGTGCATGCGTTGTGAGTGTGTGTTTGTGTGCCTGCGCGTCCGTGTGAGTGTGTGTTTGTGTAAGGATGTGAGTGTGTGTGCGTGATTGTGTGTGAGTGTGTGTGTGTGTGTGTGCTTGGTTTGTGTGCGTGCATGCGTTCGTGAGTGTGTGTTTGTTGCCTGCGCGTCCGTGTAGTGTGTGTTTGTGTAAGGATGTGAGTGTGTGTGCGTGATTGTGTTTGTGTGTGTGTTGTGTGTGTTGCGTGCATGCTTCGTGAGTGTGTGTTTGTGTGCCTGCGCGTCCGTGTGAGTGTGTGTTTGTGTAAGGTGTGAGTGTGTGCGTGACTTGTGTGTGTGTGTGGTGGTGTGTGCGTGTTTGTGTGCGTGCATGCGTTCGTGAGTGTGTGTTTGTGTGCCTGCGCGTCCGTGTGAGTTTGTGTTTGTGTAAGGATGTGAGTGTGTGTGCGTGTGTTTGCGTGTGTGTGTGTGTGTGCGCGCGTGCATGCGTTTGTGAGTGTGTGTTTGTCTGCCTGCGCGTCCGTGTGAGTGTGTGTTTGTGTAAGGATGTGAGTGTGTGTGCGTGTGTTTGCGTGTGTGTGTGTGTGCGTGTTTGTGTGCGTGCATGCGTTCGTGAGTGTGTGTTTGTGTGCCTGCGCGTCCGTGTGAGTGTGTGTTTGTGTAAGGATGTGAGTGTGTGTGCGTGATTGTGTGTGACTGTGTGTGTGTGTGTGTGTGTGCGTGCATGCGTTCGTGAGTGTGTGTTTGTGTGCCTGCGCGTCCGTGTGTGTGTGAGTGTGTGTTTGTGTAAGGGTGTGAGTGTGTGCGTGATTGTGTGTGTGTGTGCGTGTGTGTATGTGAATGTGTGAATAGAGGTTTGTAGTATAAGGCGTTGAGAGTTTCTTTAAAAAATAAATAAATCACGAGCACACAATACATCATCGCACTATCCCTGCATAACTGCTGATTGACTAAAAGTTGTTGTTTACATAATGCACGTCTGCGCCCATTGCCAACAAAACACAGACATTTGACGCAGTTTCAATTGCCGCGTGCGGTTCATGTCTAGCATCTTTTAGCGCTCCATCTATCAGTCTCAAACGATCTCCAAATCTAGCGTTATATCCAGCGTTATATCACCGAAATGCAGTGAACAAACACACACAGCTGGGCCGGCTCTCGCTGGTTGACGCATGGACGTGCTTTTCCAGGAGAATTATACAATAAGGGAATAAGAAAAGTTGTTACGTAAGGGAATTTCTTGTTCGAAAAAAACTTTCCGAAACCTATCAAATCCGTTCAAAGCGATAACAAACGACATGCAAATTCTCTTGTAAAGTTTTATTTGAAGTTATCTTTACATTGTGTTGTGAACATGCTGAAAAATGTCATTATTACAAACTAAAATCAACATAACGTATTAACAACACAACCCCTTTCTTTTTACTTTAAACTCTATAAACAATAAAAATGTTTACTCTTTCATACAGTATATATAATATATTAATATAGTCTTGACATGCACCTTTACAAATTTAGTCCGGTGTATTCAGTGTTTAAACAGTCGTCTGAGCATCAATCAATAACAAAGCTTCTCTGCCTCTTTTTAAATAAGCAGAACCAAATCTGCTATCAACTGCATTGAAATATACAGTACAGACAGGCAGCATTTGAAGACTATTTCAACACATTTGCACAAAATTATATTTTGTGGACAAATGTGAACACATTTGATACTATTCCACAGAATTCTGCTTTTTTTCCCCCAAATTTTTGTGTAAAATGAAAAGTCTGCAGATTCCGTATGGCCTTGCTTGTGAGGAAAAAATGTCATGTGAGCAAAACCTCTGAAAGGGAAGATGTACACACAACAGGATAACTAAAAGTACGTCATTTAAAAATGTAAGTTCACGTTATGTGGCTCTTAAAAAAATTATTTGGCGCCTGTGTTTTTCCTCTATAGGAGCCAATGGCTCCTTATTTGATTTTTTGTGTCCGGAGCCGTGGTGGGATATACACTTACATGTCCATTTCCTGATCTCTATAGTATCATGTAGTCCATCTGCTCCATATTACACGTCATTCGGTCTGAGAAGAGGCACGAGAAAACATGTGACTGACATGTGAAAGATCTCATTTTGAACTCGGTCAAAGACGGAACATTTTAGGTTTCATACATGAAAATTGTAAAAGCGCTATATAAATAAAGTTGAGAATACATATTCTGTCTGTCCGGAGTGTGAGATACTCCTTGCCAACCCGGTTTCTCCTTGAAAAGTTTTTGCTTATGAAATGAGCATTTGTCTGGGCTCCTCGCGTTATTTTCCTCTCAACTTCCCGTGCGTAATGAGGCGGCGGGCGCTAAATGTAAATAAATGTAAATGGGTGGCACTATTGACATGACGGATGAGTGTGTGGTGCGGGCGCGAGCGGCGTCCCCCGGGCTGATGCACTTTGATTTACTATGAGCTGTCTGCGTACCTGCAGTATGAATCAGATGTGATTTATGACGCTACACTTACAAATACAGCTTTAGAGAATCACTCATGAGCTTCATATCAACAATAAATGTAAACTACACTTTGATTGTTTCTTTAAGAGCTCGCTCGGTTTAACTGAAGATGAAGCTATTCTGAGCGATAGGAGACGACGCTTTTATTCCTGAAAGAGAACGTCTCTCTTGAGATCTCACGTGTGAAGATTGCACTGTTAAACTTATTTCTGATTTAATGCTGTATGGACAGTATTGGGGATTGTTAGTTTTTGAAAATTATGTAGTGCATTGTTGTTGTGTTACTCTTAATGGAAGGAGATAAAGTAAACAGTGAGGTCATTGTTTTTGTTTTCTAAAGCGCTCCTGGGAATATAGAGCGATGATTTATGAGTGGATGTGGTTTTTTCATTTGCTTTAGTATTTTTCCTCTATTATTTTTCTGTTGGATTTGTGCTATATTATTTTGTAGGAGTTTTGGCTGAAGATTTTTTTTTGTGCTTTTTTGTGGATTTTTGCTATACTATTATTTGCTCTGTTTTTTTACTGCTGTACGTTTTGATGTATTATTTTGGCTGTGGTAAATTTCGCTATTGTATTTTTCGCTGTAATCTTTTCTTCTGTAGTTTTTTTAGTTTTAGTACATTTGCCAGTGTTTTTTACTACAACATTTTTTATAACATATTTTTTCTCTATTATTTTCCACTGTAGTATTTTTTTGCTATTATATTTTTATTATAATAATTTTCCTATAAATTTTTTGCTCAACATTTTCTTCGCTGTTTTTGCTATCATTTTTTTACCGCAGTATTCTTGCTTCAGTAATTTTCGCTATTGTATTTTTTGCTGTAATCTTTTTAGGGATGCACCGATAAGTAAATTTTGGCCGATAACGATAACCAATAATTCTTGAACATTGGAAGCCGATAACCAATATATTGGCCGATAAACAGTATCTAAATATTAATATAACATTTTCTGAAACTGAAAATTCTCCCCCCCGAAAATCATGTACCAAGCCTACTGTACACTAAATAAAAAAACTTTTGAAACTTCTCTGGTATAATGTTTATTTAATAAACAAATTAAAAATGTTCTTCCAGAGCAACCCTGAAAGGTGTTCTCAATAGCCACAAGTCTCAAGACAGAAAGCATTCAGACAGCAGTCAGCTTCAAACAATATGCTTTTCTTCCTATAATTTACTTCATCAACAATGTTTTGCTATAGCAGTATGTGAACGACAGCGCTGTATTTTATTACTGTGAGCAGCGTGCAACTGAAGTGGTTCAACTAGAGGAAATTATTCATAATTTATCGGCTATAACATATCGGCTGAAATTGTATTATCGGCTGATACCGATAACATTAAAAATGACCATTTATCGGCCGATACCGATATGGCCGATAAATTATTGTGCATCCCTAAATCTTTTCTTCTGTGGTATTTTTTGGTTTTAGTACTTTATATGTTTTTTTACTATAGTATTTTTACTGTAGTATGTTTTCTCTAGTATTTCCCACTGTAGTATGTTTTGCTATTGTATTTTTAATTATAATACTTTTTCTATATAATTTTTTTCACCGTTTTTGCTATAATTTTTAATGGCATTAATTTTGCTTCAGTATTTATCGCTGTAGTATTTTTGCTATAGTACTTGTCGTTGGTTTTTTGCGGAAGTGTTTTTCCATAGTATTTGTGCTAGTATTTATTTTTTGCGGTGAGATTTCTTTGCTATAGTGTTTAATGGTGCAGACGTGTTTGTCCAACCAACATACTGCACGAAGATTGAACTAACCACAATTTCACCATATGTTGAATGGGTGATGATCACAAAACATTAATATGTTAATCACAAGAAAAGCGTAAGAAATTATATGGAGGTGTACATGTTTCATGAACATTACGTTTTTTTGCAAAATAATATTTTCATGACAGTTAATTCAAAATGTAATACAGAAAATGCTATTATGTGATACTTTATAAATCTATGTTAAAAGCACATTACAGTAGGGATGTAAATATGTGCATGTGAGTTTGTGCGTGCTTATGTGTGCGTGTGTTTTTTGTAGTTGAGACTGAATGAAGTTGTTTCTAAGTGTAAACAGGGAGGGATCATGGGTGATCTGCTGTATTCTGTCAGTGATAACAAGAAGAATTTAAAGAGCAACATTCACACTCCATTAACATAATGAATAGAAAACCTGTTCATTTCTCATCATCACTGGACACAGACTGAGTGTTAACACGGCTCTAATGACCCTCTTGATCTGACGCAGAGGTTAAAGGTCACTCTTATCCCTCATATATGTGTGTCTTCTGAAATCCATTGAGCTTCTGATTGGCTGCAGATTGCCCGAGTATGTTGAGTGTTTACTACTGTAAGTGTTGATATGTAAATGAGCGTGGACAAATACAGGGGACTAGTGTAGTCCTCAGGTCAGAGTTAACTAGCTGGTGGGAGGTTGAGTTCAGTCTTGCATCACACTTTATCTAATGCTCTCACTTTCACCAGTGCGAGACAGAAATACAGAAGAGCAGTGATGCACTGTAATAAAGTTAAAAGAAATACACTAATAGTGTTATTTTCCTCTTTTGAGGGTAAAGACACAAGATTTGCGTTCTGCTGTAAGAACCCTTAGGTTGGTTTTTTACTGGTGTGCGTTTATGAAAAGAGTTGTTGACATTGTTTCTTCTGTTTAACGGTACTTGTAAAAATATGAAGAAAGGGAAAAACAAACATCACGAGACATGCAGTACAGTATGTGTTGTGTAAATGATGGGTGTTAGATCAGATGTTATTATGTGATGTACAGCACAAGAGTTCACATCAACCTCACTGAAGCTGCTAATAAGTGTTTATATTCACAACATATTCTGAATTCTGTCTGTAAATTATTTTGTCACATATTCAATACGCTTCGGTCCTCTGGGTTTCTCTATTAAAGCAAGACGAGGAAAGAATGCACCACGGACCAATTACACCATCAGAAAATATGGGATTTTGTACCATTTAAAAACAAAGAAATGAGCTGAGCCAAACACATCTGAGATAACTGTAAATACTGTGAGACCGCAGGCGTTTTTCATACAATTAATCTCGACAGAAATGTTGTGTTTGGTATTAATTCATTTACAGTATTTACTATACGTGCCAGTAACGGTGAATCTGTAGAATATGAATACATAACACTGGAAAATCAGAAATAAAAGAAGGACTTTAGGGAGTTTTTTTATTAAAAATTCGTCTCTGAACAAAATGCGTGCGTGCGTGTAAATGTTTGTTTATGTGTGCGTGCGGGTAGTTGTGTGTGCGTGTGCATGTGTGTGTGTGAGTGTATTTGTTTATGTGCGAGTGTGTGTGCGTGCGTGTGTGTGTGTGCGTGCGTGCGTGCATGCGTGTGTGTG
>NC_079900.1:1756138-1805094 GCF_024868665.1 Triplophysa rosa | reverse complement strand
TGTGTGAGTGTATTTGTTTAGGAGTGTGTGTGTAAGTGTATTTGTCAGTGAATGTGCGTGTGTGTGTGTGTGTGTGTGTAAGTGTGTTTGTTTAGGTGTGCGCGCATGTGTCTGCGTGCGTGCGTGCATGCACGTGTGAGTGTATTTGTTTAGGAGTGTGTGTGTAAGTGTATTTGTCAGTGATGTGTGTGTAAGTGTGTTTGTTTATGTGTGGGTGGGTGCGTGCGTGCAGATTTCTCACTGATACTCTCAACATGAATATTATTCCCCTGGATTATTTTACGCTCGCGTGATTTATGAGCTCCACGCTCTGCCTGTGATGGTCATAATTAATCTACATGGCGATGGGCAGAGAGGCCGAGGACTGATGTATGCACAACATATGGCTGAGAGAGAGAGAGAGAGAGAGAGAGAGACATTATCTCTGCACCACGGCTCTCGGCTGCTGAATCAGCGATGTACCGCGCTACACCACACGCTGAGCAACAGAGCACACAATCACACTCGCCAGCTCTTTCTTTTCTTTCATCTCCATTAAAGCTCAGAACATTTGCTCATGTGTTTCTTCTGAATAGCTCCGGACACTCGGTGGAGATCCGTGTTACGTTTCAGACTGTTTTAAAACACAATAAATCGTAATCTGAAGCATTAATGTGGGATTGCATAAGAAATTTGTTGAGAAATGTTTCAGTTTTTTGGACCAGTAAGTAACCACCTAGCAACCAAAAACCTTAGCAACTGTAGATGAATGTTGTGGCATCGTACCTGTAACATTTGCACATTCATCCACAGTTCAAGAAAAATATATTTTCTAAGTAAATCTATTTTTTTAACGTTCGTATTCCTGGTTTTACGTACACAATTTTATTGCAATTTGTAACTATTTTACGAAACGGCTAATTCGTGCGATCTTATTATTACGTTTTAGTGTGAATGAGATCACCATACCAGGTTTAGGAAGTTTTTTTTCCTAGTAATTCGCACGTTTTTGTACAATTCACATCGTACAAATTCATTCGAATTAGGCACTTGATAAAATCGTTACGAATTTCCGTTCGCTCGCATTGTTTGTACACTGGATGCGACCGGCACGACGCATCCAACAAACGACTTGTTGTTAATGGGTTTGTCATGCCGCGCCGCATACAGTGTGGACAAAATGTAAAATTATAATGGGTTCAAATGGGTTCTTTTGTCGTGTCGCGCCACGTCCCGCGTTGACACGGTGTTAGTCTGTTTCAGCAAAGTTTGGATGGGATTTCTCTGGTAAGATTCCGTTTTATTGAAGTTCTTGATATAATCCTCCAAGCCTTTCTTCTGGATATCCCCGAGCTTTAATGGAGGAGAATCCACACGCTGCTGTTCTCTATCAGGTCCCGTGAGGCATCTGTAGGCGTTCCTCTGGAGAACAGAGCCGACAGAAAGAGACACGGCGAGTCTTTTTGTGTTTGTTAGAGTCGTATTGATTACTCCTAATTACATTTCTATCAAGTCCGCGGGGAATTCAACTCCACCCGCGTTTTTGCTCGAGAAAGAAAGCGTTCGGTCGAGCACGCTAACTTCATTTGAGACACCCTCTGAACAAACTAAGATTGGATTATTCAGAGGATTTCTTTTGTGTAATTGCGGCTCATGCAAGTTTTTATGCTGCAGTTTGGCCGCATGTTCGGCCGCAGCGGCGAGGGAGCTCCCCCTTAATGCATCTCTCACTTTCAATGTTTGGCGGCCGGGCTATTAGCAGAGATTAGAGATCGAGGAGCTGTCACGGCTCGACGAATGAAGGACCGCTGTTTTAAATGATGAAATGGATTGTTTACTGTCTGTCGGGTTTAAATGACGCTGGTATTGACGGGTAGGGTCGTTCTGGAGACGATTACTGGAAAAACGCAATCCAGCAAAGTCTGTCTCAAACCGTCGTTTCCCATAATGCACTGCAGGCGTGACAGCCAGATTGATGTTTGAGAACGGCACATTTTATGGGGAAATATGAGTCACTTGAGATCCAATCTGTTAAACGCCTTGACGAAAGAAACTGAAGCCAACGCATTAGTTTGATGCTAAACTGGAAGATTTGGAAACTGGAGCTGTTGGGGAACATCAATGAATATTCATCTAAAGACTTTACGCTCATATGTGTCATATTTGTGCTGTTAACGTCAATATAAGATATGATGAAACAATCATATCTGCATATATAAGCATATATGAAAATTGTACAGCTGAACCGCGTTTGATTGTGAAAGCTTTCGTCAGGAAAACAATCCTTTTTTTCCTCTTTTAAGTAAAGAAAGAATCTCTTTTACAGTTTCCAAACCTCTCAGGTTTCTTACAGTGTTTCTTTCAGTTATGTGCAATACAATCTCACGGCAAAACTGTAACTGTTATGCGAGGTAGATAATTTGTTCGCTCTCATTCGTACATTCTAGTACGTTTTGCTTTCGCAACAGTGAAGTTAGGTTTAGGGGTGGGGCCTTAGTATTGCTTTTTCTAGTAATTTTACGTTTTTGTACGATTTACAACGCACAAATTCATTCGAATTAGCCACCTCATAAAATAGTTACGAATTCCTGTGAGATCCGTTTGGGTTTACGCCTCAACAAACGTGCATGTTTTGTAAAGTAGATCTCATCGCTTCTGGTTCAGCATTGATATGATGCAGTTTTACTTTGGATGCCTTCAGGAACTACCGAAAAGGAGCGTAGGTGAGCGTTAGGATTGTCCCACCTCTGCTATGTTATTGGTTTTGACATAGACGTCTTCTTCAATCTATTCAGCAATCAATGATATTCAGATATTCAAATAAAAAAGAATGTGAACATTTAATAAACTATTTATGTTAGCACATCGCCTTAAAGTTCATAGTTCCGTCCCCGTCCCTTGTCTGGCAAGCGCTTGTGGCGAGACTGGTTTTCTGCTTTGGTCGTGTGATGTTTGACATTTACTGTAAAATTGTTTATAGAAAAAAAACAATGCATAAAAATCAAAGAAGCAGCCTTCTTTCGAAGTCATTATTTTTTTTAAAGGAAATAAGTGAAAAGCTTTCCTTCAGTCTGTGGTGATGGTTGGATGTGTATTGTCTGATCCAGACGGTGATGTTTATAGTAAAAGATCAGACGTGTGAATGACGTGTGAGTTTACACAACACACACAGACGTCACATCACTGAAATCTACAGCTGAATTCTGTTCAGACCTTGACACTAGCGTCTTGTTAAACTCCTCTTTCTGTTTATAAAATTACTTTACAGAATGTTGTTAGTTCAGAGATACAATATTTTCTCTTTGTTTTTTATTCTTTAGTTGTCATGTAATTGAACTCTAGGGGGTCGATCAGATCTCAATCGATCTCGATCAAATCTGATTCTTGTGTATTGATCTCGAGATGCATCTGATTCGTCCTGTAATCATGCGTTTCAGTGTCGAGTGACACACACACACGCATGCAACACACACTTTCATTAGTTTATTTAAAATATCTATGGAGGACATTACATAGACATCTAGCGATGGGAATCGTTTGGTCTCTCACGATTCGATTCAGAATCTAGGGTCACGATTCGATTCAGAATCGATTCTTGATGTACTAATTAGCATATTTGAGATTTAAGATGTCATCGCGTCACGTTTGCGCTCAGAGTCAGACTAGTGTTGGTACTTTGGCTTCTACTCTTAGAACTGTCACATATTGTATTTTAATACAACTGAACTGCCCAGTAAAGCCATTCTCATTGAAGTATTCTGCTGTCAAACGCGACTCAGTAGTGCTTCGTTAAACGACAGTCTCTTCCACGCATTGCCACATCGTATGACAAAATCATCATACACATACATTTAAAGAGCGGTTATTTATCCAATATTAGTGTAGTCCTGTGCAGAGCTATATGCTTCGCTGTGTTTGCGCGTAAAAGGTCCGGGTGTAACGTGAATTCTTTTTGGGATTTTTTAAAATTTGTGAATCGATTCGAATAGCTAGCAGATTAAATCTATATTCATAGAGAAACGATTTTTTTCTCTCACACCGATAGACTTCTATTGTTTTAAATAAACGCAAACATTTATTTTGGAATCGATTAATCGTGATTTTTTGTGTGTTTTATAATATATGTGTGTGTGCCATTTATATTTATGCGTATATAAATACACAAACACAAATTATATATTTAAGATACAGTATATCTGTAATATGCAATATATTTAAGCAAAACCCTTTTTTATATTTATGTAATTTTATCTAATTAATGTCATTTTTTTATATTTTACATGCGTATATACATGTATTTTGTTATGTATACATGTTTGTGTGTGCATTTATACGTACATGTAAATATACACAGCACACATACATATATTATATAAACACAAACATTGATTTTGGAATCGATTAATCGCGATTAATCGATTTGACAGCCCTATTATAAACAATAAGTAATAAACAACATAAACTTACCCTAAAAGAAACAATTTACTATTTTTATAGTGTTTTTACAAATGAGGATGTCCCCAAAGGGGAGTTTTGCTTGGATTTTGCTCACTTTTGGGTTCAGATTTGTTCCCTAAATCTCATGAAGTAGGCACTGTTTCCTCAACACATACAATTCACAACAATGACTTGAATTGTGCGTCATTTTTTGACAATGATATACTTTAATACACTGTAATATTTGCCTCTTAAGGTCCCTGTCATTAAAATAAGCTCTTTTGTTTTCAGGGAACTAAATTGATCACCAACGAGGAAAACCTAATAAGGACGTACACACGTGTAATGCTGATAGATGATGAATCAGTCCATCACGCGTGTGTAATTGTTCTTGATCTAATGAAAGGAAACACACAAACACGTTTAATAGCTCTCATCTGTTACATATTTTTAATGATTCCTGCCCTGGCCAGTCGTAACATTACACTTTATATCCTGCACATATGACCATACTTTATCATCACTCCTGCAGGATTCATCAACATTATTATATCTAATGATAAAGCTTTCATAAAAAACGTCAGACTGAATATAAAACTGGTGTTTTTGTTGTAGCTCTTTAAACCGACACACATCTTTTAGAGGACAGATTGTAACGTGTGTTCAAGCTTACATTTCAGCTTTGAGCCGACACATGTTTGTGTGTCTCTCATCACACTGAAGCCTGAAGTTCATGTTACAGACGAAATCTTGCAGCTTGTGTTTTTTTGTGCGTGTGCGCAGCGGCTGATGTGGATTGATAAAACTAGATTCAGCCTGAAACCCAAACCAACATCAACAGAGACGAAAACAGGTCACCAGCTCAGGGAATGCGCACGCGTCTGTCTGTCTGTCTGTCTGTCTGCATGTGTGTGTTTTTGTGCTTCTGGTGTATTGCGATGCATTGTGGGATATGGCAGTTGTGATTCAGAGTTCTGGTTCAGATTCGAAGAGGGTTTTCTGTACACACACACAATTATGGCATCAGTTTTGTGGGACGATCGTCTTCCGCTGGTGTTTTCTGTGACATTAGGGGACGCGTGTTGCGCTGTTAGTCTGCATTTATATTCATTTCTGGGCAGGACAAGGAAGAATCATTTATAATGTGTAAACAATGTTTACAGTTACTCACACACCTTCCGGTACTGCGGGGCTTTTATTGGCCCTCCGAGAGCCGAGAGAAGAGGAGACGCATCTTTGCTCATTACCCCGCTGAGAGAGAGAGAGAGAGAGGAAAAGTGAAAGTGAGAAATAAATCAAGAGACTGGAACAGATCAGCACATTTCGGAGTCGAGATGTTGATTGAATTGGACCATTATTTCATATTTAAATACAGAGCGGTAAGAAATGCTTGTCTTTGTCATCTTTTGACAAAACTCTTCATTATCGCCACCCTTCCCAACCAGCTGACTCCATTCTGCCGTGGAACACCCACTTCACACGGGGAGTTTAAAGGCTCTCGGGGATTCTGGGAAATTCCGCCCACGTGCAAATGTGTAGAGAGACAGACAAACACGCACACTCTCCAGACTCTGAGACTGAAGCATTTAAAGTCTATCACACAATCTCCCGAGACGCAGAAACATATGGACGTCCTTCACTCCATGACTCTTACAGTCAGAGAGAAACGTTATGTTAAATGATCTGTACATTTCCGAAGGAGACTCGCCTCTAAAACCAGATGCTGTGATGCGTGTGGATGTTGCTAGGGTGGTTTTCTGCTCGAGTCAAAGCTTGGGAGAAAGCAGACTCGAAACGTTGTGAACAAAGTTCATTGCAGTCATGAAATGATACATTTCCACGAACATTTATATTCAAACTGTATAATGACCGTGCGTATGTTCAGTAGGGCCCTATGATTTCCGCGATGCCGAAAACGCGGATGGAATCGCAGAAACCAGACATGAAAACGTAATTTGCTATATAACACTGAATGGCACAGAATCTGGCAAATGTGTTCCTTCTTAACCAGGAAGTAGTGTTGAACGGCTAACAAAATGTAAATTGTGCTATAAATAACGTAAAGATTATTCCGATGCGGTTGAAATAATCTGTTTGTTTTGCGTGTCTTCGGTTGCGTGTACTGCACGCGTAATGCTCGTGTGGAGCTTTCAACTGCATTGAAACAACTGTCAATCACCCTTTACAGCAACCCGTCAAAATAAAAGTCTAGTTAGCTTGAATAGTTATAACACACCCACATTTCACCACACCATCCCCTTAGTTTTTTTATAATTCGACCACTGAGAATATTAGTTACTATAGTGGCTGTTGTGATTTCTGTGTCCCAGTGGTTTAATGCAGCAGCGGTAACAAGTGCTCGTCAATCTCTAAAGATTGACCAATCAAATGAAATAAAGACCGGGTTCACAGAATTCCAGCCAATCAAATTACAGAGACCATGCAGAATACATCCTATCAAACTAAGGAAAACAGAACTTTCAGACAATCAAATTGAAGGAGGCAGAACTTACTATCGGTAGGCGGGCGCTTAACATGCGCGAACTCCAATGCGAGGATTCAGTTTTATTGATGACCATGTAGTGAGATGTAAGAAGGCAAACATAACGAAGCCAACGGTTTTACAATAAAAATGTTAAATGGTAAGATACAGAGATGCAAACTACTTAACTTTTGCGAGTTCTGCTGTGGAAAACTTCGAAAAATGAAAAATGGTTTGTCACATAATTTGAGACGTGTGTTCGAGTTAACATCTCTAAAAACACACTGAAACGGATACGATTATAGCATATGAGGCATAAGATATGACTGTGTGTGTATATAGGCCATTTTATTAGCATGGAATAATTCAATAGACTGCAGAACTATCATCACAGGTAATGAAATGACTTTTACTTTTTCGGTCAAATTTTTATTCAATGTATCGTTTTAAAAAGCTTATTAAGCTCTTTGTATTAAGCTACTTACTTATTAAGCCCATAAGAGTGAATGTTTTCTCTCCTCTCTTCTCGATTTATAAATCCTAAACACTCACTTTTTAAGAGTTGTATAATGTTGATTTTGGACTTTATAGCTGAAGTAAAACAATATTTGTTGGCAAAGTCTAGTCACACCATTTCATGGTCAGTTTAAATACATTGCCTTATATTACAATACCTTTTATGTAGGCTTTTATGTCATTTTGATATCTGTTTGTTGCTTAGACTGTACTGGCCTTTAATGTTTTATTGACTTTGCGAGATGGCATGAAACATCTTAAAAAACGTTTACATTCATGAATTATAGTGCTTATAGAATGGTTTGTGCATCAGTGCGTCGTTGTGTTATGTTATGTTGCGAGCTGGGTTTTGTGGGCCGCTCCTGCTGAAGAAGTCCAGGGCCACTTTTTACTCCAAATCCGCCCCTGGTTCAAAGTATCCTCTGTAGGTTTTTATTATAGTTTATACGTGAATACTACAGTTTACTTAAATTTTTTTTCATGTGGGCTAATATATTACTCACAATTGTTCAGTAAAAGATGGAAAACACGGAATCCAGAAAAATAAAAACAGAAAAAACGGAATTTGGGAAAAAATAAAACTGATTTCATAGGGCCCTAGTTTAGCAGGTTGTTGTATTTTGTACCGTACATTGTACAGATGTTTGTAGGGTAAGAACTGTAAAGGAACAGCATTGATGCAACACATTGAATGTTGTATCTGTATTTCTCTTTTCAACACTTATAGAAGACAGAATAAGTGATGACTCTCAGGGGTCTCCGGACGTCCCGTTCTGACGCACAAAGCATTACACAACACTAAGATGAGTGGAATCTGCTCGGATGTAAGTGCACATAAAACACGCACAAGAAAGCTAACAGACACTAGCAGATGGATAAGAGAGAACAGGAGATTTATCAAAAGCCTTTTTTTTGCTTGTGCAGTGTGTTGTATTGCCCGAAGAGAACTCTCACACAGTATCTAACATCAAACACAAGACCCCTCTGAAGACCGGAGGTTTCTGCCTTGGGCCAAACCATATTTAAAATCGACGTAAGAAGTCTTTTTTTATTCGCGCTTTCTTTTTATTGAACTTATTGAATGCGTTATAATGTCAGATGAAGCATTTAACAGTTCACCTAAAAATGAATATTATTTTATTTATCCCCCATGTCATGTCAAACCTGTTTTGAATTTTCCACAGAACATAAAATCCTTTTTTTTTAAGAACGTCGATAACCAAACAACACTGAACCCCACTGACTTCCAATGTATGAACACAAAACGCTGAGACATTTCTCAAACTATCTTCTCCTTTTTATCTTCTCAAATACAGGTTTAAACCCACACGAGGGTATAAAATGACACCAGAAATGTTCTTTTTGGGTGAACTATCCCTTTCAAACACAACTGTTAAATGAATCGTGAACGATGCAGCTTTCACGTGCCGTCCGTGTGACTTTTCCGTCGGACGAGAGAAGAAAGAAAGGAAAAGGGAAAAAGTGAAGTCATAACATCAGTGAGCCGCAGACCGAACGCTGGGCTGTTGTTAAATCAATAAGTGGTTATCTTTAACTGGATAAGCACTTTGGAAACTAATTGAAAAGGGCTCCATTTAGCTCGCTCGGCCTTTAATGGGAACGACACTGCTGTTCAAACAGAAGCCAAACATTCTCCGTGTCCTGAGGTCTGAATCGTGCTCGTTCACTAAACAGTTTGTCTTGAAATCTCTCTAGCTTTACTCCTAAAGACCCCAAGGCCAACCGGAAATTGGCCGCTGCCCGTGTATTCTGTGGTTCAGAGCGCCTGAATGGAGCGCAAAACCATTTTTTAATGTCCTACCTGCCGTTTTAATGCAATCACATTTGCATAAATCTGAGGTAAATTCTTTGGGCTACGGCGTGGCGGCTCGGGCATCCGAAGTGTTTGGGATCCATAATGTAATGGCTAACATCAGTTATCTGACAGTCGGGCTTACAGAAAATATTGATTTATCTTTAAGCAAATGTTCTTAAGCTAAAATCCAATCAAAAGCTTTAGTGGCGGAGAGCCAGCGAGCTCTGAAGAGAGAGAGAGAGAGAGAGAGAGAGAGAGTATCACATCTTCAGACTCCAGACGCTGGTGCCGGAGTGACACACCAAAACATCTCAAGCCTTCACTCAAAAGAGTTTATAAGAGCGTTAGATTTTCTTTTTCAGAAGTAACACTGCAAGTAATCAATTTCTTTTGTCTTGTGTTCCTGTACAAATATTTCTTAAAACAAGAAATTCTCATATCAAGATGAAAGGTAATAAAACATTAGGAAGGTGTTTAAATATTATGCCGTCATAAAATATCACGCCTTGTTTTCTGAAACAAATGATCAAAATGAAGAAAACTATTAGGGCTGTCAGTCGATTAATCGCATCCAGTTTGTGTTTACATAAGATATGCTTTAATACTGTGCATATACATTTTTTATCCATAAACACAAAAACGGACACATACATGTACACATATTTAGAAAATATTATATTAATGTATTTATTTATATTTACCAATAATTTATTTTATATATAAATGTTTATTTTTGCATGTATGTCAATTTGTTTATAAATACAAAATTACAGTTTGTCTCGATTGCTAACACACAATTCATGAAACAATTCACCATTTTCTGACAACTATAAAAGCATTCTCAGAACAATAAATCATCTTGTAAAAACCCCACACAAAACCGTCCCAATTTTGCAAAGGTTTAACCACGTTCTCATTCAGAAAACACACAATATAATGAACTGAAGTGTGAAGATGTAAACTCAAATGGCACACATTTATTCATCAGTAAACATTCAGTAGCAACACTGATGACACTCCATTCAGAATCTCAGGATCATATCAATAGGAGCTCATCATCTACAGGGCTTTATACTACTTAAACATGCAGTATAGAATTACACTACACACTTTATATGAGAGACATTTCACTTGTCTGTATCCAGTAAACTGTAGCACCCTCAAATTTGTGATCGTCAAGTTTATTTGGAGCATATTTTACATGTTCTGTATTATTGCAGAGAGACGACTACTTGCAAAAAAATAGTTTGTCAGAAGACCAAGAAATTGCTCTAGTGTCCTGTAACGAAATTGGGCCGAAGGTGCATAGGATGCCATGTATATTTATATGTTTATGCAATTGTATTCTGTATTGTGTTGCATACTCAGTTTATACAGTTTTTTGAACTTTTCTTGTCTTGTCTACGGGGTCGATCACATGGAACACGTTTTTTACTGTTAGACGTGCCTCTTTTGAATTGTTTTCAGTTGGCAGGGAGTGTTTCGCGCGTTGCTTATGTGCGCCGCTTATGCGTTGCATAAGAAAGAAACGTAACTCTAACGGTGAATTTCCACTACAGCAGAGCGTGCCGCTGGCATTGCTGAGACGCGTTTGCTTTGAGGCGTGTCATTAATTTTACGCTAACACGCCTCCGAAATGAATCCACCATTTGCAAGCAGTCGGAAACATACGTCAATCTTGGCTTGCCTACTGTCTGCAGCGATTGGCTGTCGCCCGGCGTTTGTCGCTTGATATTTGCATAAAGTTAAGAAGAGCGTAACTTTTTGACGCTCCCAATGCCTTCTCCGCCCCGCTGTCGGTCCCATAACGGTGCGTTTCCACTGGCGCGGAGCGTGCGGAGCAGAGCGAGTGTTTTCAATTCTTTTGTATGAGAGCTGCGCTTGACTCTCACGTGTTGCGTTATGGGACCAACAGCGGGGCGGAGAAGGCATTAGGGGCGTCAAAAAGTTAGGCGACAAATATCAAGCGACAAACGCCGGGCGACAGCCAGTTGAAAATGCTCGCTCTGCTCCGTGGAAACGCACCATAAGCCGAAAAGCGATTGACGTCATGCGCCTTTTTTCCTATTGTCCAATCGAATGAAAGTAGAGGCGGACCTTCCGATTTGGTGGCGGAACTTTGCAGTTGCTTGAAACATCCGGAGACGATGAAGGAGAAACCTGTGTTGGCTGACGCGGGTTAACCGAGCTTGTACCTTTTTAAAGTTTCTGATAACATGACAGTTAGATTACGCTCGCGCTGTAATCCTTGACTGACAGGGCGGTGGTTTCCGTGGTTTCCTAGCGCTGCTCTTTTCAAAGAATCAACCAAAAGAGCAGCGCAGCGCGCCCGGCGTTTTCAAACATGAAAAGCACGTTCTGTCTGATCGAGCCCTGATTCATCTACTTTCATCTAAGATTACTTTACACTAGGGTTGCATTCGGCTCTTTCTGCACTCTTTTAGGTCGTGTATTGTAATAGACACTGAGCTGTCAAATGACTCCATTCTTGAATCCCAATGAGAGGTTTTAGTAACAGTGTTTTGAATTGATCTCACCTGCAGTGTCTAAGACTATGTTGTAGTGTGAGTGTTTCTGAGGACTTGTGTGTTATATTTGGGGGAAAAGTTTGCTTTTTCAGCAAGCTTCATTTTGACCCAAAAATAGGACGTTGAGGGAATTGGGCGAGAAGTTACGAATTTGTGTTTGCGGTTCAGAGAAAAGGAGCCATCATTTCAAGAAATGTGTTTAAGCAATGGAGAAAAACTGTGACATGTACAGTACACAGACATTGTGCAAACACAAACTTTTCTTCTGGATGCGATTTATCGAGATTAATCGTTTGAGAAGAAAAGTAAAGACAATTTTGAATAAGGGGTCAACTCTTCATCAAGCGATAAATTGGAAGTCGTTGTCTTGGCCGCTTTGGCAGGTGTTTTAAAGCGTAGATCCCTTTTTCATTTGGGTTCTCGAGTAAATCTATCTTTATTTAAGACGTTTAGATGTTTGTACTGGAAAACAAGACAAAAGTAAGAACGTGCAAGTTGCAGCGATTTATCTTACTTTGAGTATTCTGGTCATATTCAACATAAAAGTTTAAACGAGGAACGATTTCGAATTTGAGATCACAGCATAACAAAATATGAAATAAAGAACCTTCTTATCTTATAGGCGCAGTGATTAAAAATATCTACAAATGAGCTTAATTTACTTCATTATTGTAATGAACTTTTTTTTGCTTAATTGAATGCAATTGGTTTGCCGTTTCTTGATATCGGAGTTAAATCTGTATCCGTCTCTCATACTGTCTGATATCAGATCCTCACAGCTATGAGGATGCAGTGAGATACAGCTGATACAGTAACTACATTACCCATCAGTCCGCTGGTCACGTCATGTCTCTTTAAGGGTTTGGTTGATGTTATTCTTGACCCCACCTCAGTATATTTCCTCCGAGCACATGACCCGTGTGTTTGTGTGTGTATGTACAGGCTGAGCGGGTTTGGGAATGAACGGGTTAGGACACCATCTGGCTGATGTCAGCGCTAATGGACCCGAGCAATTACGGCTGACTTCCAGTGGACGCTCGGGATGAGCGGCTGATGCTGATGTCACATTACATTAGCTTTAGAGCCGGGGTGTGCTTACAGGTGGATGTTGCCTATTAGTTTCAATGATCAACAGAGATGCTACACGAGCCGGACTGTTGACTAACATCACTCGTTATGAAAGCACAACACTCGCTTTATGACCAAACATTATGCTATAGAGCACTAGTTTACTACTGTACCGTATGTAATGTCATACTACTTTTAATTAAACAAAGTTCATTATGCGTGAACAATTGTTAATAACCATAGATAGTGTATGTCGATGCTGACCACTCAGCAAATCGGGGAACGGTCAACATTTATGTTGCGTAGGTTGCATTGAAGTCTCACTGTAGAAAGTTTTCAGCTTCTGGTTGTAAAAAAAACCGCTGAGATTTAAATTCCTGAAGAAAAAGGATAACCCTTCACGGGTTTGTGTTTTATTTGTATGAACTTAGTATTGCAGTATTAAACTGTGCCCTGATAGCACACTTACATCTAGACATCTATTATTTGATAACATCTGCAAGAAGTATTTTTTTGCATTTAGAATGTATGTAAAATTTCCCTTTCTAAGATGTTTATCAGATGTTTTCCAGACGTCTTCCAGACGTGCCTGTGCTGTCTGGGTGGTCACTTGGTAATGCGGTGTTGCAGTAGCTATCACTCCCGTCTTACTGTACTGTGCTAGTTTAGCGATTATAATGTTTAGATCTACACACATAACAGCAGGTGACATTGATATTCATAACGATTAGTTCACTCTCGAGTGTTCACAGATCTGCTTTGACTGTCCCAATATGGCGGATGACTTACGCACTAGTGAATGACGAAAAATATTCGTCAACGACTATTTTTCCAGGACTATGACGAGACGAAAAATAAGGCCATTAAACGATGACTAAGACTATATCGGCACGCAATATCGTTGACAAAAAATTATGAGACTAAAATGTAGTTGTTAAATAAAAACTCACCCAAAAAGTCTTTTTAGTCGTTGTCGAAAGAAATTGAAGATAAATATTACAGATTTATGTTCGAACCTCTGCTGTACGAGCGTTCATGTTTGCGATCGCCAGATGACAGGAGTTCAGATCCCCCAAACAGGGATGAAAGGTTAAAACAGTATACATTTTCTGCCCAGTGGGAGACTTACATTGTGCAATCTGGCAACCACACGCCAATGCTCTCACTGTGGAAGCCCCGTTTTGGATCTCAAGTCAATAAACAAGAGTTTAGCGAGCTCCAGCCGCTCCGTGTTCTCTCATAATTGCTTAAGCCGCGTTGATCTCCACTACATTGTTTGTTTGCGATTGTGGTTGCTGAATAAAGACATCCCACCTCGCGAAGACCATGAGTCCGTCTGTAAGGTTGGATGTCTATGAATAGGCCTATGCACTTATCAAACCTCTGCGGATATACTTCTTAGATGAAGTTGAATAAACTGCACATGATTTGAAATTCTATTGACTTGTGCTTATTGGTAGAAGAGATACTTATACCGAAATTAAATATAAAAACAAACGACAACAATCACTGCGATTATAATTTTTAGAATTAAAAAAATTATAATTTTAACGATTATACAGCATGGCGAAAATGTAATTAAGTTTGTATTGACTAAAACGAGACTAAAATGCATAGACATTTAGTCGACTAAACTTGACTAAACAAAAACATGACAAGGATAACTAAGTAAGATAAAAACTAAAAAGTATATTTGTCGTGGGACTAAAACTACGACTAAAACATAAAATAGCTGACAGAATTAACACTATTACGTACAGAGGCCAATAGAAGCAGATGCTAACGAAGCTAGGAATGTAACGATTCACCGCGAGCCGGTTGAAAATCGATTATAATATGTGACGATTTAAGCCGGTTGAGATGTTATTTGAATCGCAATACATGTTTTGAACAGCAGGGGATGCTGTGTTTACTGCTAACTTGGAAAACGTGGATATACTGATATTTCTTAAATGTAAAAAAATCCAAGAAAAGCACAGACCAAGTCTTAGTTTGTTTATTTTAAAAATACTTTTGTATAATTCATATTGATTTGATTTGGAATTTGTTTTAAAATTGCAGTTTAGTTTTGTTATTTGACATAAAAGCTAACATCGTTGTCACATGACCTCCTGAAGTTGCATGTTGAATTCAGATAGTGTCTTAGAAATTTCTATTTAATTAACTTAGATTTTCGTCAATCAATTGATAATATTTCATTCAGTGTAGTGGTCACATTGAGTGTAGACGCCATTGTTGGTTACAGTATTCTACATAATGTAATAGTATGTTGTTTCGGAGATATCTGGGATGTCGCACAGCTATGTAACATGTTAAAGAGTACATTCCTCAATATTTTTAAGGGCTTATTTTGGTTTATGGAGTGTCCGACAACAAGTTTATGTACATACATGATGTAAAAATACTATTATTTCGTAATAATAAGCAGTTTTTATTACCTTACTTCTTGACTGACTCTCAAATGATTCGTTCCGCGATTCATCTATGTAATCTCCGCCTTTCCGCCAGCGTAGTCTGATCTGATTGGTCAGATAGTGTAGTCTGCTGTGATTGGTCAGATGGTCTAGTCTGCTGTGATTGGTCAGATGGTCTAGTCTGCTGTGATTGGTCAAATGGTCTAGTCTGCTGTGATTGGTCAAACGCGTTCAGCATGTGTCTCAAATGGACCGCCTATCATTACTGCTGTATTACGGTTTGCAGGTGGTTGGATATTAACAGTGTATAGAGAGAGATGGCGTCGATTTTACCTTACCAGCTCGAGCCCGAGTCTGACGAATCATTCTTTAATCCTTATACAGATGCCAGTAAGAAAAACGACTGTTTTAGACACTTCTCTTGTAACAGTTAGTTATCACGGCATACAGTGTACGGTGTTCGTATCTTCAGATGTTATTATAACTATAGTACACCACGCAGTTCTTGAAATAAAGACTTTGCGAGTTAATATGGTTGAACACTTACATTAGCGCAACGAGTTTATAGCTAACGTTAGGTAAACAAACAGTAACAACCCCAAAAATAACGGTAACGTTAGCTAAACACAGACATGAGATAACGTCACACAAATTTAATTTTAAGTAAAGACAAAAATAAAGAGTCACACTTACAGGTTGTGATTCGGTGGAGCTTACAGGTCCAAATAAAGTTGGTATTGCAACATCTTTTAAGGAAAGACGTTTAATGTATCCTGCAGTAAAGGCGCCAAGATTGATGAAGCAATCTTCGGTAAAATGACGCGCGCAAAGTAAAACGTTCGGTTTATACTCCTTTGGTGTCGTTTGAAAAATAAATAGTAACCATTTTTTCCTCAGAAGTTCTTCCTTTGGTAGTGAAAATAAGACTGACTTAATTTCACTACATAGAACACAGCTTCTCTTAGACATGATGCACACGTCACGAACGAGCTAGTACAGTGTTTGGGGAGGAGAGAGTTAAGTTTTCGCAGTCAGTAGGCGGGGATTTTTCTAGTGACGTAGGTACATTGTGGTTAAAGATTCGGACAGGTCATGGCTTGTTCGCGTGATTCAGAGTCGATTACCTTTTTTATAAGCTAATAACTTTGTTATTCGTTCACCTTCGGATTTACAACTTGGCAGATTGCTTACATTCAAACACGGCAAAATTAAACACTTCATGAAATGTATTTTTTAGGATCTCGAGGAATGTACTCTTTAAAGAGTTGAGCGTCTTGGGCGTTCTACCCTTGAACGTGTCTCCCGGCTTCAATTAGCTGTGCGATTGGCTAATGCAAGTAATGGAATTGCATGTAGAGGCGCATGAGGGCGTCTGCCACGCAAATAACTGATTTAATGCAAATCTTCGGCATCACTCCTACTGCCAATTAAAGCTAACCGCTTTTAGCCGTAAGTGACTTTATTACATTAGCACGCCGCGCCTCTGACTGCATTACTGATGCTTTAATCAGTCGCTAATCAAGTTAACACAAATGACAGACGGAGGAAAGAAGCAAACATCTCAGTTGAGCACATCACACCTGCGTACCAAATCTCAAAGTTCTTCACCCAAAAAGGAATATTGTGTCATCGTTTATTCACCCTCAAGTCATTTCAAACCCGTGTGAGTTTCTTTGTTCTTCAAAACACAAAAGAAGATATTTTGAAGAATGTTTGTAATCAAACAACACTGAACCCCACTGACTTCCATTGTGTGAACACAAAACATTTCTCAAAATATCTTCTTTTGTGTTCCACTGTAGAAAGAGTCGCATACAGGTTTACAACCGCACGAGAGCGAATGATGACAGAATTTTGATTTTTGTGTGATCTATCCCTTTAAAACGCACAGACTCCCATAGTAGGAAGTGACAGTTAACGTAACTGTAAATATACGATTTCTACAAGTACACAAGGAAAAGAGAAACCGATTTTTTCCAGCTTGTCCTACTAGAAAACTCAAAGAATTATGAGCACGAGGTCATGTCAGACTGGCTTTATTTCAGCATGGAGATGCACACAACTACATCACACATATCAGACACACCCCTGCCGTCAAAGTGAAGTCTGTGTGTACAAACACAAGGCACGGTTTCACTGCAACCCCTCTCAGAACCCCAGCGCTTTAAAACACAAATACTGCCCCATTACACTAATGACTCCAGACCAGATCATCCTGCGTTTGATGTTACTGGGAGGAGAAAATGGCTTTGTGCGGCCCGTCATCTGAAAGTAGAGCTGTCTGGCTAAGCTTGATAAATCTGTAATGCTCTCCGGATCGCCCCGAGACATTCCTTACGTTCTCCTGTTCAATCTTTCGTTGCCTCTGCAGTTTACGGGCTGTCGGGCGCGTGCACACGTGTGTGTGTGCGTGTTTGCCCGATGGGCGTGAGGGGTTTTAAAGATGCTCGGCTGTGATGGATGAAGCTGAACTCTGACGCTTGTGTTGATGAAGGAGATGAACTTTAGATTGAAATCACGTTTCAGCCGAGTTCTAGTTGATGATTTGCTGAATTGAACTGGTTTGTCTGTGCAGATCATTATTCGCGTGCATGTTTAATATGAAATATGTGGAAGATCATCAGAAACAGCTTTCACATGAACCAGACTCTGATTTCAAACTCTCTGGAGTCTACACCAAACCTCGAGTATTGTATTGCGTCCTTTTCTCTTCTCTTTCCTCTCGTTCCCTCCCCCTCTTATCTTTCTTTTTCGGTTACTTTATTATGTTTAGTTGAGTTAAATTCATCGATTCAACACAATTCTCGATTGATTTTTTTGATTTCATTGCATGGTCCATGTGAATTAATGCGTCATGTTTTTAATCCCAAACCTCAATCAGGATTAGTTTCCTTTGTGTATTGATTGCTTTTAAATTATGGAAAAACTGATTTTTATTTTTTTCTCACATTTTACAATTTTCCATTTTTTTCGTTCGAGTCGACACTCTTGAAGAGGTGACAGTAGCCGGGTTTCCATCACCAAGTTGGCTCCTGTTATTGCCAACTTTGAAAAGATTGGCATCACATTTGGATGGAAACCCGGCGAGTGTATTGTGGTGCCCTGGTGTCCTCTGTAGTGCATGTGCAGATGTTAAAATATAAGAAAACTTCTGCACCAAATGATATCTTAAAGATGTTGTTTGTGTGCAACCCATGCATACTCAAGAAATGGCTTTTTGAATGGCTGTCCACGGTTTCTTTCTCTACACAGAGATGGCTGTTGATCAGTCGTTTGTACAGTACATTCATTTCACACAGAACTTCAAACACGGCAGCGCTGTGGTTTTTCAAAACCTCACTTTTCACAATTTATTTTGCTTTTTTGTTTTTATAGTGTGTTTTTTTTTCTTATCGTGCTAGTGCTCGTGCCTCATGCGAGTGTAGAATGTGCGCAGGCGTAAGAGTCGGCCGGTCTGATAACTCGACTCAAACCCCTGACCCTGCAGATTACCCCGGCAACAGCCCGTCGCACCGGTCACCAGAAAACAGGAGAGGACGCAGATCAATGGAAAGCATCTCAATTAATCTGCCGGCAGGTCATTGATTGTAGTTGAAGTAGGTAAACAAGCTCATCCGTTTAAAGGCCTTGATCAGTTAATAATCACTTTGCAACACACACGCACGCATGTTGGGTTTCCATGTTTTATGGGGACATTACATAGACGCAATGGTTTTTATACTGTACAAACTGTATATCATATTCCCTAAACCTAACAATCACACACAACTGTCTGCTCTTTTAGATTTTCACAAAAAGTTAATTCTGTATGATTTATAAGCTTGTTTCCTCAACCAAAAAATGTCCCCACAAGGACAAGGGTTTTGCATATTGCCATCTTTGTGGGGACATTTTGTCCCCATACCGTAGGGTTTACCCTTCCCACACACGCACGCACACACATGCGCACACACGCAGACACACACACGCACGCACACAGACACACGTACACATACACACACATACACACACACAGACGCGCACACACACACACGTGCGCACACACATACACACACACACACGCACAGACACACATACTCAGACACACACACGCCCACACACACGCACACACACAGACACACGTGCGCACACTCAGACACACATACTCAGACACACACACGCCCACACACACGCACACACACAGACACACGTGCGCACACGCAGACACACATACTCAGACACACACACACGCACATGCGCACACACACAGACACACACACGCACACAGACACATACACAAACACACATGCCTTTTGTGTTTGGACTCATATCGTTTAAAAACATGATTGATCTTTGGAAATAATAACATGACGTGACGCACATGTATCTGAACATTTACAGAACCACAGACTTCCAGAACTGCCGCTGAACTCCAGCGTGAACTGCGGTTTACTTCATTATCCTCGTAATGTTCAGATTTAGTAAATGACATCCAGAATTCAGCATAACAGCCACCAAAAATGAATATTAATACAAACTTGGATGAATAATACAGTGGGTTTAAGTAGATTACGGTGCTAATGAATGAATAAATGATCATTTATGACAAATATGCGTCACCCTCCCATGGTGCTTTGCATTATCCATGTGAACGTATCGATGCTTCTATGAGCAAAATCACACGACGGACACGGAGAGAGTGCACAGCTGTTGACTTGTGTTTTTAGTGCAAATGTTCTGACATCTATAAATGTTTTCTTTGTCACTGGTGTAGTTTGTGTTTTTGTGGTGAGAGAGTCAGATGTGAAGGACAACAGTGTTGCTTCAGTGCACGTTTAATAACTCATGCTGTCGAGTAAATGAAGCGTTGTGTAGTACACTAACACACACACACACCTCACTGTCTCAGCCTGAATTATTCAAAACTTATTAGATAGTTTCTTTTCTCTGAGCTGTACAATGCTAATGAAAATCATTTTGCTCTCAATACAGAGTTTGTATTTATTCCTCTCTCTCTCACACACACACACACACACACACACACAGAGACACTGCGGCAGAATACCACACAACTAACCATAGATGTCTCACTCATCCCTCTCTCTCTCTCGCTCTCTCTCACTCTGTGTGTGTAGTGTTTTATCGCTGTGTTAATATTTGATGCAGTCTGTACAGAATGCTGTCGACTCTGCAAAAGAACAATTCAAAACTGCCTGAAAATCAACTGTGCAGTGCTGTTTGTGTGTGTGTGTGTGTGTGTGTGTGTGTTAAATCCCCGATGACATCATCACTCGTTACACTACACATCATTCACATGCTCTTCATTCATTGGTGGAGAGACGGCAGATCTTTCACTGCAGGTTTATGTGTAGAAATGTTCTGTCTCTCTACACCGCACTTAAAGGCATACTTCACCCTAAAATGAAAATTCTGTCATCGTTTACTCGCCTTGCAGTTGTTCCAAATCTGTATAAATTAGATGGAGAAAGATATTTGGAAGAATGCTTATACAGATTTGGCTCCCCGTTGACTCTCATAGTAGGAAAAAATACAACGGTAGTGACCCAGAACTGTTTGCTGTCCTACATTCTTCACAAAAAGAACACAGAACAAAGGATATGATAAAGTATTTTTTCCTACAATGGTAGTCAATGGAGGGCAAGATCTGTTTGGTTATACGCATTCTTCCAAATATCTTCCTCTGTGTTCATCAGTAATTTATATAGATTTGGAACAACTCGAAGGTGAGTAAATGATGACAGAATTTTCATTTTTGGGCGAAGTATCTCTTTAATATACAGTGTTATATTCTTATTATATTGTTACAGACACTTATGGTGTGTGTGTGTGTGCGGTTGTAATAGTTACATCGTGTCTTTGCAAATGGCAGCAGAGCCTCTGTAATGGACATTTTGCTTTTAAATAATATATGTGCTATCAGCACAGGCTGTGTTTCTCTCTTTGTGTGTGTGTGTGTGTGTGTGTGTGTGTGTGTGTGTGTGTGTAGATAAGCCAGCTACACACTTGCTTTATTTTTATCAATATAAAATGCTAAAAAAAATCGTGCCGCATCTTTAACATCTTCCTCGTTTCCCCTCAACACCATTTACCTTTCAAGTCTCTTTCTCAGATGTTTCTCTAGGCCAGAGATCTCAAAGCGTCAATGATACCCAATATTTCATATCGATTTTTCCGTTCAATACATTTCTCAAAAACTTCTACTCTCGCTGTTTTGATTTCTCGGAGGGATGTGATGAGAAACATCTGAAGTCCGTTGGGCTATGTGCGAGAACATCGCAGTAAAAGTCTTTTAATCAGTTTGTTGAATGTACTGAATGTTTTCTTCATGCCGTGTTGTCAGCAGGTGGTCTCTGTGCGTCCAGCGGTGTAGCTGTGTTCAGGAACGTGTCGAGCGGGGGGGTCCTGGCCGATCACCTGTGGCGAACCGGACGTCCTCTGTTCATCACACTGGTGAGATACTGTACATACATCCGTTTCATTTCTCTACATACAGCTCATGCTGAAGAAATGAGTTTTGCGAGTCGTTAGTGCATCCATGGCTGAACCGTTCCTTTTACATAGGTATGACATCACTTCCTGTCAGTACTGTACCTTAGACTGCAGTGTGTGTGTGTGTGTGTGTGTGTGCGATTAATGCTGTGAAGAGTATTCTTTTTTTATAGTTTGGAAAAAAGAAGTGTTAGGTTTCAGCAGACTTTTATGTAACGTTTCATTTTAATGTTTGCGTTTATCTTTTCTATTGGAGTTTTTGGTGGACAACATCATCACACCGCATACATATTTACATGCGTCTTTTCTTTTTATTCGATGTTTTGAAAAACTATAGATGCTAGCGTTTATATGAAGTTGAGATACTGGAGTACACAAATCCATCAGACTGAAGTTTAGAGAACACACACTTTCACACAGCAAACTACATTATACAACACTACACAACACTACATCGGTTTTGTAAAACACCACAACGTCTATATGAGGAGACATGTAATATTTATCTCGTCCCGAAGGACTCTCTCTCTCTCGCTCTCGCTCTCTATCTCTGTGGTGAGGGTTAGTTTGTGGCCTGCAGGCAGATAGCGATGATGTTTAAAATCACTTCTCTTCAGGAGAAAAGTTTACGGGATGATCTTGTGAAAAAGGCCACATTTCACCCCAAAACCAGATCAAATATTACTGTATAGATTCAAGATTCAAAGAAGCTTTATTGGCGTGATAAAAAATTTTTTACATTGCCAAAGCACAGAAAAAATTAATGTAAACATGCACAAATACAGATTAAGATATATAATGTATATAGAATATACAGCCATGGAAGAAAATGAAGAGACCATTTCAAAATGATGTTTAGTTTTTCTAAATTCACTATTAATAGGTACTGTATGTGTTCAGATAAAATGATTATTTTCGTTTCATTGTGTGAACTACTTAAATTTCCATTAAAAATCTTGCTTCTTCTACTCGCATTTATTTGCAGAAAAAGAAACCCGTAGAAACAGGTGAAAATAACAGAAAAGATGCTCTGGTGTATTTTCTGAGACCTCAAATACGGCAAAGAAAACAAGTTCAGATTCACTTTTAAGCAATCATCATCAGTCATATTTCAGATATTTCACTCATATTTATTATAACAGGAAAAGTTCAAAATTGATTCTTTTTATGTGATACCCTGGATTCTCATCATGCTGTTGGATGACTTTGTCACTCCTGAGGTTTGATTTGGTTGAAATTCAACAGACTGGAAATGACCACAATACATCTAGAAATTATGATTTAAATTTAAATTTGGAATGCTCTCTTAATTTTTTATTTTTACCTATGTTTTTTTTAACGTAAATTAAGCCTGGACTGTTATTTTCATGATAATTTTCTTTAAGCCAAATATGCTTTTTCTTTTGTTTTTGGGAGTGAAATATGAGAGATTCAGCATTCTCTGTGTATGTATGAGACACAGATTCACGGTTTGTTGTTTTAATATCGAGACACGCTGCATCTATCACTTTCATTTGATTCATTTTATTCCTCTGTGGTGGCTGTCGGGTTGCAGACGGCGTATCTGTAGAGGATTGTGGGTAGATTCTCTTCTCTCACATACACCATCAATACTGTCATTAGAGAAAACCCCTTTCTCTCTCCCTGTCTCTCTCTCTCTCTCTCTCTCTCTCTCTCTCTCTCTCATCTCTCTCTTCTCCCTGTTTTCCCTCTCTTTCTCCTCTCTGTCTCTCTCTCTCTCACTTTCACCTCATACTCTCATTAAACCCTCTTTTCTCTCTCCCTGTCCTCTCTCTCTCTCTGCCTCTCTCTCGTAGCTCGTCTCTCTCTCCTCTTCTTTCCTCCTCTCTCTCTCTCTGTCTCTCTCTCTCTCTCTTCTGTGCTCTCTCTCTTCTCCTGCTCTCTTCTCTCTCCAGTTCTCTCTCTGCTCTCTCTCTCTCTTCTCTGCTCTCATCTCTCTCTCTGTCTCTTGCTTCTCTCTCTCCTCTCTACTCTCCCTGTCCCTTCTCTCTTCCTCTCTCTCTCTCCTGTCTCTCTCTGCTCTCTCTCTCTCTCTCTCTCTGTCTACCTTTCTTCCCTCTCTGTCCTCTCTCTCTCGTCTCTCTCTCTCCCTGTGCTCCTCTCTCTCTCTCTCTCTCTCTCTCTCTCTCTCTTCTCTTTCTCTCATCTCCTTCTCCTTCTTCCCCTCTCTCTCTCTGTCTCTCTCTTCTCTCTCTCTCTGTCTCATCTCCCTCTCTCTCTGTCTTCTCTCTCTCTCTTCCTTTCTCTCTCTCTCTCTCTCTTCTCCTCTCTTGTCTTCCTCTCCTCTCTCTCTCCTTCTCTCTCTCTCTCTCTTCTCTCTCACTCAATCTCTCATCTCTCTCTCTCTCTCTCTCTCTCTCTCTCTCTCTCTCTCTCTCTCTCTCCCCCGCTGGAGGCTGCTGTTATCCTGCGCGAGACTCAGAAAGCAGAAGCAGTTTTAAAGTGCGGCTGCTGTAAGAGGAGAGCGCCATGAAACTGTGAGAGACGGAGAGAGATCTTCATGAGTCCCTTCACATGAGAAACCACAGAAACCGCTAAAAAGTGAGAAACAGCGTTTAGGAGGAGTGGAGGAGAAGAGAGGATCCGTCCTGAAGTTACGAGAGAAAGATTGAGAAACCGGGAGACGTTGTGTGTCGAGGGCTTTTGCGGGCCGAAATGATGATGTACTTTTGGGTGAGTACTGCGCGGTGGGAAACGCTCACGGATGAAAGTTTATTACAGTAGAGAACGCTGATATGACTCGGAGTTCTCGGTTGTGTTTTCCGACATGTTTAAGACTGATAGTATCATCTTCTAGTATGAAAGTGATAAGAAATGTTCTTTCATAGGACAATTTATTCTTATTGCAACTTAGGATAAATAACTAAGGTTTTTTTTTACACGGAGCAAGTAGAGAAAGTTCTCTGATCAGGACAAGCGCTGGTTTTTCTCAGTCGTTTTATTTTCACGTAGTGAGTTTGAAATGAGCATTTCATTGTTTCGCTGGAGTCGGGTGGTTTATGGAGCGTTTGCTAGATTACGTTCTGCCGGACGGTGAGAGACGCTCGCTGATCTGCTTCACCAGAGATTCTGTTGAGAATATTTCATGTGAGAGATCAGAGCTGTGTTTCTATTATAAAGTGTCGAACACAAAGACGTCCAATAGACTATGTCGGCTTTAATGACTTTTATGTGAAAATGTGATCTTTGTTTTATTTGCTTTGCCTTTCATTTCTGAAATACGTCTTAAAAAACATCTTATGTGCTTGCCAACCTCTTCCATGTTGCATTTATCTTAAAGAGACCGTTCAGTCAAAAATAAAAGTTCTGTTATCATTGAGTCTTTCTTCAGTGAAACACAAAAGAAGATATTTTGAGAAATGTCTCGGTGGTTTTGTGTTCACACAATGGAAGTCAATGGGGATCAGTGTTGTTTGGTTATCGACGTTCTTCGAAATATCTTCTTTTGTGTTCTGAAGAAGAAGGCCAGTCACCGTGGATTGAAATGATCTGAAATGACATTCTTTTTTTGGTCTACCTTTAATATAGATCTATTATATTTGTTTTCGCAATATATTATACTTTTTGTTATGTACAAGGAACAAATAAAACACTTTCATCTAGTTCAGCTAAACAATCTCAGAGACATAAGAGTGAGAAACAAGGAGACAAAACTCTGAGAGACATGAGGTGAATAGTGTACAGGTGTGTGAACAGTCACCTGTCTGTCTGTCTGTCTCTGAAAGCTGCAGTGCATTATGGGAATTTTCTGCGTTTGCTCCTCATTTGAATATTTGTTTGGGAAACAGATGTTCATTTTGAGAGTGACACCTTGGGCTCTTTGTCCCCTGCTGTTCACACACACACACACACACACACGCGCGCGCACACACACACACGCGCACACACACACACATGGACACACACAGATGGACATCAGAGAGTGTTTAGGGTTCAAACCCTTCACAGCGGCATTAATCTCTGAATGAAGCTTCGTTTAAAGAGAAACATGCTCATGTGATGGAGAACTGAATGAGACAAACGTGAGATCAGTTTTAACCCTGAGAGAGAGAGAGAGGGGCATGATTTTTGTGTTTTTCCTTAATAATGAATAATTGAAGAGAACAGGGACTTTAGTGTGGAACAAGGCATGATGGTAATGGACGAGAGAGAGAGAGAGAGAGCACCAGCACGGGGTTAAAAGCCATAAATTCTCCAGATTTGTAACATATGGCGTGTTGTTTGTGGGTTTGTATAATTCCTCCCCTCAGGACGTGAGATGTGGAATGAGATTGTCGGATGTTCTGACCAGAGGCTCGGCCCACGTTCCTGCTATAATACAGCACCTGCTTCATATTGATTAACCATGAGATTTTCATAAACATGTCTACACAGAGAGAGAGAGAGAGAGAGAGAGAGGGCTGCTTGGTGGAAACACGGCTCGAGAGCGTCGTGTTGTGTACAGAAATGCACCTGACGTGATCCAACAAACCCCGCTCAGGCCAGCGCATGTCAGTGCATGGGCATCATTCGTGGCGGGGATGCTGATCGTCATGACGATGACTCTGATAGTCTTTAGTTTCCCAGCCGTTGTTGTTGCTGTGTGGCCGGCAGCGTTGCGGCCAGGAGAGCGCTCGGGCCGCTCCGCGGGGACAGATAACATCGACCCGCGTTTGATCTGTTTGCTGAGATTTATCATGAAGAGCATCATCCTGTCGTCTGTGATTGACTGCACGCGCTGCCCGGAGAGCACTAACACGCTTCGACTCGACACATGTTCAAACACACACACAACAGACTCTAGTTTCATAAAGTTTTATACATCACAATTCATGCCCCCATCCATAGATATAGATATAGTTATACGCTACACTACGTCTGATAGTTGATACTATTTGATTTGAAAATGAGTTATTTTACATGCTTCTGGTATGATGTCATGAGTCTCTTCTCCAACCGTGTTTTCCTTCAAAAATCGCTTTACCATTAAGAGTCATAAAACTGTTTAATCTGGTTTATATTGTCACACCGGGAGCCACTAAAGCCCTGCGGTGATGTGTGTGTGTGTGTGAAGGGCTGTAAAATGTGAGCACACGGTGACATAAGTGTTATGGGATATTGACCAATTTTTGGAGAGTTTATGGTACTAATCAAAGGCCGGCGTGAGGCGGAGATGAATGTGTGTTTGTGTCTGAGAGCAGAAGGTCACAGAGAGGGTGTGTTATGTTTCACAGAGAGAGATGGAGGACACGTCTCGTGTCCATGTGCTGCTGTTTTATATCGGTGAAGTTTATGAAGAGCAACACGCAAACACTTGAGATGAAATCATTTAAAAAGTATTATGGTATCACTTTACAATAACGTTATATTTTTTAAATGAATTAAAAAAAGAATACAAATTTAAAGCTAATATACACTAAAGTTATGATAGTTTTGTTTCAGTATTATTAATATTTATAATTCCATTTTATTTTTGTAGTTTTAGTTTTTATGTTAATTTACTTTTTATAAATTAGTACACACAATTTACAAAAACAAGTTTTTTATATGTAATTTGCTTGTTTTTTTATTTATTTATGTGTTTGTTTGCTATATAAGTTTACTTGGTTTTCGTTTCAGTTTTCGTTTCGTTTTGATTTATTTCAGTAAACAATTTTAGAGCCTCAACTTAACATTTCTAATTGTTATTTACTTGCAATTTTTTTATAATATTTTATTAAATAAACAAACTTTTGTTTTATTTTTTTAGTTAACTATACTAAACCTTGTTATAAAGTAACAATAAGTAATGCATTTTATATAATGTTTTACATCTTTGTTAATGTTTTGCAAATTCTGTTGTTCGTTGTTCTTTCACGTTGTGCATTAAAGGGGTCATATGGCGTGTTTTTCTGTGTCTTTGGTGTGTTATAAGTTCCCCATGCATGTATTAGACACGTAAAATTGCACAAATGAAAGTGTGGGAACAAAAGATGCATTCTATCTAAAAGCGAATGCTCATCCAGACCTGCCTGAAACGCCTCGTGTAACCACACCCCCACAGATTTGACTAAGTATATGTATAAATGTATAAGCAAGTAAGGTGGACGTAATTGTAAATCTCGTCGTGGAGACGCTGTGCGAAAAGAAAGCCCCTTTGTTTGCTCTTCCAAAAGATGAGACAACTAGAAACGAATGGTTACATGTTATTTACAACACTGTTCCAGAACAGTACAATCCGAAGTGTGTGCAGCGCATTTCACCAAAGATAGCTTCATGAACCTGGGAGAGAGATTAAGACCGGCTGTGCAAGAAAGCTTTTGTTAAAAAGTGGTAAAATTCTAACCATTACAACTTAGCAAGGACAGTCTGGCGCTTCAGATTCGCAGCCTGTAAGTATATTATCATTGTTAAAGACTTTGTTACGGACTAACGCGAGTTGAGTCAAGCGCGCAACGTGAAAAAAGACAACATAAGTCCTAATAATCAGTAATTATGTTCCAACTAGAGGCAACAAATGTGGTGTTTATAATGGGGTTTATTGTCTTTGTTGAGTCGCGACGAGACGTGGCCTAACACTGGTTGATCACTAACGGCAAATCTTTATAGCATCGTATATAAAAGGTAAAACAGTTAGCTATAGTTTTTAACTATTTAACATAATATATTTTTTAAAAACCTTACCAATCCTTTACATCCTGCTCAAGTCGTGCTGGTAAAGTTGATGTATCGGCTTGATCATCTTTATTGATAAGGAAAGTACCGATGACATTTGATCACCTGTCAGCACAATTGCTTGTGAACCTGATGTTCCAAATAGGCGTTACATACAACACACTTGCAGTATTCCACCAATCACTACGCACCGGTTAACTGGCCAATCATAGCACACCTCGCTTTTCAGAGCCATGAGCTTTGTTAAAAATCTGCGCGTTTCAGAGAGGCGGAGCATTTGACCCCTTAAACCAGTTTTATTAGAAATATTGTTTGATTTGAAATATGTTTCAGTAATTGTTGAAATCAACTAAGATCAATTCAAGTTTTAGAAGTATTGTTTATTAATTTACATGAACAAATCGAACTTTATTGTGATGTGTCACCGATTCTATAAACACATAACAGAGAGTAGCTATTGTTTTCATACCGGACTTTAAAATCATGTTTGATTGTTTGGTTCATTCATCCCACTGGCAATTGAAGGTTGAGCACATTGCATTGTGGGATGTCCTTTTGCAAAGCTACGTTTAAAGGGATACTTCACCCAAAAATGAACATTCTGTCTAAAGCCCTGCATTTCAGCCCGACTTATTTACGCCCCTCGGGCCAATTTTTACGTCATAGCTCACAAGCGGGCCGGGCTTCGGGCTTGTTTTAGGCTTGTCCTCCTTTTTATATAATAGACATTCATTAATATTTCTAATATATATTAGAAACTCATTAAATAAAGAAGCGATTACACATTCACAAACTTTGCTGAATATTTTCCTCTGGTGTGTTTTCCGACGTCTCTGCAGCGCAGTGTTCTTCTTAATCCAATCACTCGCCCTTTTCTTGTTGCACATTAAAATGTAAAGTTCAGACGAAAACGACCTCCAAAAATAGTTTGTTGAACACTGAAGCGTGGATAAAGATCTTCGTTAAGTTGTTCTCATAAATACACAGAGGTTGTCTTAAAGACAAAGTGTTTTATGTTGGTAGTTTCTGTAGTGTTTGAGTGTCACAGCTGTCATTTCAATGTGTTTTAGAAACGATCATACACTCGCGTGTGGACTGCAGGACTGAAAACACGCAGTCAGATGTGTGTGTTTGTCTAACAGGATTGTGTTATGGAGGGAATGTACACTTGCTCTTTTAATGATCAGACAAATGTCTGCTGCGTAAAAATGCATGAAGTGCAAAACTGGATTTGAGAAAGCATGCTGAGCTCTCTCTCTCTCTCTATGAGAGAGTGTAATAAAAAAGAGAGAGAGAGAGATGTGTAGTGTAGTGTGTAGTAATGTGTCTCAGGGTGTGGCGGAGTGCTGATGTATTACACACCATCTGCTGTGAATGAAACACACACTATTGTGTAAGTGAATGTGTTCAGTTTGTGTTTGTACGTTCACACTCATCATGTGTGCACGTGTGTGGATGTTAAATTATATTTAAGAAGTATAGGATTACATACTGTATATAGTGTTATATTTTCTATAGTGTTCCACTAGAGCATTTTATGGAATTAACGTTGTCTTAACGTTGTAACTTAATCTCAACGTTTTAACATTGTATCTGAAACTTTGTATCACTGGCACTTCTGGTGAATATTGGCCGTGTCTACACCGGATGCGGCGCAACACAAGACAATAGAACGCATTATAAATTGACCTTTTGTCCACACTGGATGTGGCGCCGGTCGCGTCCGAGTGTAGACACGGTGTTACTTGGACAAATCGCTTGTTGTCGCTTTGGATAAAGTTCAAAATAATATTCAAATAAATAAATGTAAACGTAAGAAACTGTGTTAGCAGAACGGTGGGTTGTGGGTTTGATCCCCAGGGAACACACATACTGATCTAATGTTTAGATTGAATCGACTGCAAGTTGCTAAAAGGCTGAAGCCTTCTGTATATCGTAATCTTTATTGCACTTATTCGGCTTCTTTAAATGAGATTAAAGAATAAAGTTAGCATTGCGTTCATTTACAGCAGAATACTGTTGCAGCATTAAGCATTTACAAAACAACACAAATCCACAAGTCTTAATTAAATGTATTAATGAAACACTGTGGATAAAACCACATGAATGAAGGATTTGACCAACCCTATTGTTTACAGAAACTAAGTGTGTGCGCACATACAGCTGGATTAATCTCTCTCTCGCTCTCAATTCATTTCAGTTCAGCTTTATTTATATAGCGCTTTTCACATTTACATTTAGTCATTTATTAGACGCTTTTATCCAAAGCGACTTACAGAGAGTTCAGGGAGCAATAAGCGATATGTCATACAGGAGCAATAATACAATAAGTGATAATACAAAGTTACTGGTTTCATCAAGAGCTAGACCACTACCTGTTGAGAGAAAGAGAGAGGGTTAGTGTTATTTTACTCATTTGTCTGTCAAGTACTCACAGAAGAGATGGGTTTAAAGTAGTTTTTTGAATGTTGTGAGAGATGTGGTTGACCGGACCGAGTTAGGAAGAATGTTCCACCAGGAAGGAGTTGCATTGTTCAAAAGCAGCTTTACAGGAGAAAGTAAAAATAAAAACAGGAATACACAGAAAAGGTCAAACACAGTACAGTGCATGGTGTTTGTACAACAAGCAAGATCATTGTAATAAAGTGCGATGTTAAAGGAATTTACCGAACCTTTAAGATAATCTAATATCTAACACCAGAAGTCTCCCGGTGAGCAAGCCAACACGGCCCTGTGGCGAGGAACCCAATGAGAAATAAATGGAGAAGAAAACCTAGGGAGTCTCAGCCGGGAGGGCCAGTTCCCCTCAGACGTGTCACAGCTGATATTACTGATAACCATATTTACTTTTCTTCAATGCACATTTTCCATAATTACACACAAGACAAATTATTGAACATTTCCCCAAATTTGAAAGCTTCATTAAATTACAGGATCTTCTCTCGCCTAAACAACTCTGAAATTGAAGAACTCTGTGAATTATAACTATAACTAAATGTCACTTAATTGACCCTTTTCTCTTTTGTACTCATCTCACAAAAGATTACAAGCCTATGGATCAAATCGTACTTTAACTTTATTCTTGTCTGTTCCTGTTCATGAAACTAACATTGCTTTATTATCTGAAATATAAAATAAATGTAATAAAAAGTCTTTATCTTGGGTCTGTAGTATTAAAAGAAGTGGGTTGGTTCATTTATCTGCAACTTCAATAAAAAGTAAAAAATCTTATAAATGAATTCTTCTCTAAAGATTTAAATGTATCATCACATTTCTTGTGTTTGTAAAGAACTGAATCTGATAATCACATATATTGGTTGATTTATTCATTTTTTTATATTTTGGATTTTAAAAACAAGTAGAAGTCGTGTTGAATGTCATTTTACCTAAGTGAAATTACCACAGTTTTAACATAAGACAAGGAATCAGGTTGAATGGAGTTTTACACACAGTCGCGGGCAACAGAAGAGCGGCTTGAAATCGGCAAGACGTGAGACTGACTGGCCGGTCATGCGGAAAACCGTCCGATTCCGGTCTCTGGCCGGTCATGCGGAAAACCGTCCGATTCCGGTCTCTGGCCGGTCATGCGGAAAACCGTCCGATTCCGGTCTCTGGCCGGTCATGCGGAAAACCGTCCGATTCCGGTCTCTGGCCGATCATGCGGAAAACCGGCCGATTCCGGTCTCTGGCCGATCATGCGGAAAACCGGCCGATTCCGGTCTCTGGCCAATCATGCGGAAAACCGGCCGATTCCGGTCTCTGGCCGATCATGCGGAAAACCGGCCGATTCCGGTCTCTGGCCAATCATGCGAAAAACCGGCCGATTCTGGTCTCTGGCCGATCATGCGGAAAACCGGCCGATTCCGGTCTCTGGCCACTGTGTGTGTGTGTGTTTTACAGTACTGTACATCTGTACTTTTGGGTTTTCAGGTGTAGAGTGATCTTTTAAACACCATATGATAAGTGTCATGTTCATTGAGTTTTTCTCTGTCTGATCAGAAGCACAGCAGCTCTCACACACATACTGTTTACATGCACAGGTATCATTGTCTAAATTTCGTTTTAACCTGGTTTTCTGTGTTAATGAAGTCATTTTCATACATGATTTCTGGTGTTATTATGCAGTGGTAGTACTTGATCCTGACAGAGCGGTGCGTGCTGCTAGTGATGCAGAAATGACACACTTCACCTGACAAACACAACGCTGATGACACGAGGTGCTGCGAAACGCTGAGACATAACCGATGTTCTGATGGAGTGCAGAGAGAGATCTGCTGCACACACACACGCACACACACACACACACACGCACACACACACACACACACACACACGCTGCAGTGAGGCGAACACATCTCAGTGATGTAATTTGGAGTGAAATCACATTAGCGTGTGTGTGTGTGTGTGATGGTTGCTTTACACAGAACATCTGTTACTGACACACACACTTTGATTGATGCCTCTGTGTGTGTGCACGTGCGTGTGTGTGTGTGTGTGTGTGAGAGAGAGAGAGAGAGAGAGAGAGAGAGAGAGAGAGCAGGTAACAGTCTATTAAACATAAACAGCCACATACACACAAATGCACAAATACATTCAGATCAGCATGTAGAGAAAGTGTTTAAAACACAATAATGTTTCAAATGATGTAACGCACTAACTCCACAAAATGCTCATGTTTTATTTAGACGAGCACGAAATGTTCTGGTGTCCAAATCAACATCTGTTTTTTTAGAAATCATGCGCTTTCTGCTGTTGGTTGCTTAGAAGGCAAACTACACACGTTGTGTAAAGAGCCACCCATCGGCGCAACGACGGAATCCAATGGCATGGGTGAAGGTATCTCGCGTGTTCTGTCTTTCCAAGGTGCTCTTCACGGATGTAGCGCTGTAGTTTATTTTTATCAGACTCCAATTATAATATAAATCTATTCGGACAAAATCCCAATTAATTGGTGACAATTTAGACAAATAATTGAAGTTTTATTACTTAAATTCTCATATTCTTAGTTATTTGTTCATTGGGGACCTGGTGTCTCACACCGGTTGACTACGTGGATCTCACAGTCACAAAATTGTCAGTCTGATCGTAATCATTAAGTCTGGCCGCCCCATGCTTGCTCACAAACATAACAATAGTTACTTTAGTCACGATCATGCAACTGGTAAGGCAATGTGCCCCATTCTCTATTCAAAACTGTCCGTCCTATCCTGACATACTTATTTTGCGGTAACAACAGACTCCTTTCAATCTACTGGGAATAACAGTCTCTGAAGAATTCTTAATAAATCAATAATAACAATTTATTATGCCAGGCAGGTACAACGTTAATTAAAAGAATATAATTCAGTTTCAATTCATAAAAATGGTCAGCAAGATAGAAAACAATAAATACGCACAAAGTAATCCAGTACCTCAGAGATGACGTATTTTTGTAGGCTAACCCGGACGTAAGCGCCGCGCTGGTTCCCTCGACCGAAAGCCGAAGCATTATTCCCAAAGACTTTTGGAAGATAGCAAAAAATAAGCTATGTAATTAACAAAGGTTAATAATGATAACACATTTTGTCTATCAAGATCATCTTTACAAATGAACACCACATTTGTTACATTTGAAGCCGAAATACAAGCGGCAGAAGTAAAAAGCTAACACGATGCTATAAACAGACTACACTTAAGGTCGCTCGATATCAACGTCACCACCACCAAACCTCCGACGACTTTTTCAATCTTTATTAAAAACGTTTTCCCTGGTGAGTAATTACTCCGTTACTGAATCATCATCTACGTTTTAAGAGATTTGTGCCTATGTTGCATTAATTGTGAGCTTAATATGCGCGATGAAGTCTAACGTCCCCGCCAAAGGAAGTACTCGCTTTTAGCAACTTGTTAGCAACCGCCGTTTTTAAGACACAATAAGGCTCTAAAAAATCACAAGCGGGTTCGAATTGGTGTGTTTTATGTCATAGAATAAAAAATGCTTTGTTTACCACAGACCTTATTTCGGGCGATTTACCAAAAACCCATTCAACAAGCCCATAGACTTTGGAGCGATGGAACCGGAAGTCCTAAAATGCAACTCACTTCCGGGTCCCCATTTTACCCATCGCACCAAGACCGTTAAAGTGGAGTTAGCATGCTATGTCATGCATTCTGACGTCTTTACACTTTACAGTTGTATCTCTCTTTTAGAAATGTGATCAAACTAAAGACTCTTCGAAGATTCGACGTACTGTATGCAAATACTACTGTATAGGTACTCCAGATTAAATTGAGATTGTCAGAAACTGCGTGTGACACCTGATCTTTAAAATGATACCAAACATGGTATGCATATGTTTAGTAGAGTAGAGTCACAAATCACACCCTGGGTATCAGCAAAAGAAGTAGGAAACCACCACCAAATGGTCTTTTGTTATTTTATGACATGAGTCCACAAACAAACCCAGCGTTGATCATTTGTCCAGCTGCCTTACAACTGTAATGGGATTTTAGCGGTTGTGTTTTGTTCATTGGTCAGATTGCTTGAGTTTTGTCATTGTGGATGTGAATGTTGTGTGTGTTGTAGTGTGCACTGCATGGCCTTCAGTATGCACTGTAGTAAACAGTAAATAAGTGAACCGTTTTAAATTCAGATGTCAAATGCGGTTTTCCATTCTCACTGTCCCATACTGATGCTGTATGAGAATGTCTTTTGGGGTTGAGATGATGCTGATGCTGTTACTACAGTAACCAATGTAGACGGACAGTTGACGTGTCCTGCAGTGTGACGTGTTTTACATTTCTATAATCCTGACCGTACGTGCACCTCACATCATTTTAGACTACATTTAGACATTGTCATGCTGACAGATGTAGAGTCGTTTCAACATTTTTACATATAAGGTCTTTATACACCTCCGAACACATAGTTATATTGCATTTATATTAATAGGTTCTCCCAAAAATGACACACTGGACCTTTAACGCATTAAAATAAACTATTAAGCTAATAAGCTATTCTTTTTTATAGTTTACACCAACTGGACTATTTTAAAAGAGTAAGTTGAAATGATGTGAGAAGGCAATTTGGTAGTTTCTTTTACTGTGTAAGTATAAAGAAGGCAGTAGTACAAATACTGCTTTAATGAATAAAAATAATAGGTTCTCTCTTTTGTCTTTTATTGCTTTACTGTAATGAAAAAAAATTCTCATTATATTAATAAAGGTTTGGATGCAAATTGTATTCATCCTAAAAGCAGACGCTGTTTTCTTCGTGCAAAATATAATTGATTTCCTTTGTTTGAATTGTGCGATAAAATGCGACCTGGACACTGAGATGCAGTCAATTGTGTACACAAAGCTTTGGATTGTGTGTGTGCGTGTCCTTGAGTGTGTTTTGAAAGGGTTTTGGCAGTGTTGCGCTCTAAAGGGGGTCGTGGGCAATTAAAGCACACATGCAGCGCTGTTACGGGATCACACACACACACGTGCGCGCATCCCTCCTCCACCCTCCTGGCACCTCCCACTTCTGGATGTGAATGTTGAAGGGATCTTTATTGCTTTCAGAGAGAGAGAGAGAGAGAGCTTGAGCGCAGGGCGGCGTGCTGCATTCAGCCTCCAGCAGGAGAGAGATAAAGACACTAGAGAGGGGTCTGCGTGTGAATCTGAGCTGATGGCAAACTCAGCGTGTGTGATGCTGTCAGGCTGCGGGATGCTGCCACATTCACTGCACTGCCCACCCGCGTACCTTTACCTGCCCCAGGTAAGACACGTCTTTTATCACCCTGACCCTCTGACCTCTTGTCACTCCTCTTCGAAAGCACTGATTCACTTTGACTTGCGTTTTGTGTCTTGTGTTCTTCTTGTGATGTTTGACAGTCTTATGGCGTGAGGTTTAGTTTTGGCAAACAGGAGTTTAGATATCTGGTTTCGCAGTTCGAAATTTGACCGTGACGTCATTTTTTACGTTTAAGAGCGGCAATGAAAGTTGTGTGTCAACTGCACGTGCGACCGTTACTCATTTTAGATCTTTATTATCCATATTAGCATATGTAGATATACACCCTTTTTCATGTTTTTACATTATCATGATCATTTAAATAAGCGTGTGTAGTGATGAGACTCTAACGGTTTCGTTGTAACGAACGCAGTTTTGGTTTTATGGCATTTAAAACTTGATTGAATAATTGAAGAGTTTGGTTCCAAAATGAGATAACTCGGTTTGTAAAATGTTTTTTGTTGTGCATTCCAATTAATATAAATCAAACTGCAGTTGGTTTGTTTTGATTTAAGCCATAATAACTAACAAAATAAAGCTAACACAATAAAAACATGATTTTTTATTTTTTTTTAGAACTGAGTTATCTCATTTTGGAACCAAACTCTTCAATTGTTTTCAATTAAATTGTATTTATCCTGATAATAGCAGCGTTCTGTTTAGAGCTGTACAACGCAATGTGTGGTAACTTGCTTAATTATGCGATATGTTATGCGATAGTGCTTGTCGTTTGCAAAAGAAATTGAAATTAGATTAACGAAAAAAAAACTAAAGATTGAATGGCCAAAATACAAGCTTCACTTTTTTCTGGAAGTATCAGCATCAACCTAAAACTTGGTCTGTTTAGAACTTTTAAGTATTACATCATCAGGTTATTGCAAATCAATGTGCACATTTGCGGTTTTTATTTTTAAATATTATAATAATTTTGATCTTGAAGCCCTGACACTTATCACTGTTTAAGATTTGCAATAACACCACATCATTCGGTTATCACTGAGTGCGTTTACATGCACAGTCTTACTCCGATTATGCTTAATAAGCTGATGACAAGTAAGGTCATATTAACGCGTAAAACGGTTTTCATTTGTCGGGGAAAGCTCATAAACGGCATAAGCAAAACCTGCTCGGCAGAGGTAGTTTTTTTCCCATTGCTCCGATTTCGCGCTGCATGCAAACGCCTTAGCCGGTTTTCTCTCAGTTTTGTTTCTATGCGCATGTCTGACGGCGCAATAGTAAAAGTCCCAAATGGAAGTAATAGTAAAATAACGCATAAAAAAATATCAACTGCATCGAAATATGCAGTTGATGTCAAGACGTCACAACAAAGAACTATTGTTGCATGTGCAGGTACTGCGGACATGAGAAGAGATATAGAAATGCAGCTTCTGACCGTTTTCCCGCTGCATTTTTAATAACTAAACAGACTATCGACGGTGACGTCGCTGCACGCGAGAAACCCCGCAAGTCTCAAACTTCCATGTAAACGCAGTTTTCTGCGTAGCAGGTTTATTACTTTGCATGTAAACACGTGAAAACAGGTTTCTTGTTAAGCTGATTTTTAATAGATATACGTTTATTTTGTGCATGTAAACTCACTCACTGTTTTCAACTTCAAGATTTGAGTTTCTGTATAAATGCAGTTTGTTAAAACATCACACAAATCAGATTATAGGTTTTGATAAATAAACACTCCTATTAGTTAATTACAATGAGTGTTTATTTATTCTGATATTGTATATTATTGCGTATGTTTCAGAAATGTGCGCGTGTGAGAGAGTGATATAATGGTGAGACACCAGAGAGCAATAAATGAGATGAGAGCATCAGGATAACACTGCACTCCCCCCCATCTGTTCACACACACACACACACACACACACACACACACACGCACGCACACACACACACACACACACACGCTCGTGGTCCTGATGTTCGGTCGCTTTGTGAAGAATCAGGGCATGCGCTCCTCCAGAGATCTGCAGACATTATTCATGAGCGTGTGCGTGTGTCTGCGCGCTCTTAATCGCTCTCAGATTCAAACACACAGCCCTGTTTGCTGCAGCGTGTAACACTGAATTATTGAAATGTTTCATAAATGTGACGAATGAGAAGAGCAGAGGAAAATGATGGAGTTATACATTCATTCACATATGAACAGAGCTTCTGTTTTCTGTTATCAAAAGTCTGGAGTTAAGTGCAACCTTCAATTTGCAGGTTATAATCCAAAATATTCTGCTCACGTGTCTTTGGTCCGATAAGTAATATTTCTGTTTTATTAGAATTTAAAAGAAGGAAATTACAAGTCATCCAATGCTTTATATCGTCGATGCACTCTGCCAATTTGGATAGTTGGAAGGAATCATCTGGTCTTGATGAGATACTGTATATAAGTGAGTATCATCTGCATAACAGTGGAAGCTAATTCCATGTTTTCTAATAATGTTTCCAAGGGGCAGCATGTATATGGACAATAGCAAGGGTCCTAAAACCGATCCCTGAGGTAATCCATAATTTACTTGCGTTAGATTTGATGATTCCCCATTTAAATGGACAAATTGATGTCTGTCTGATAAGTAAGATCTGAACCATTGTAGTGCCTGTCCCTGAATACCGGTATAATTGTGTAAGCGATCTAGAAGTATTTTATGGTCTACAGTATTGAACGCAGCACTAAGGTCAAACAGGACTAGGAGTGAGATGTTACCTTTATCTGATGCTATAAGCAGGTCGTTTGTAATTTTAACGAGCGCAGTTTCAGTACTATGATGCGGTCTAAAGCCTGACTGAAATTTTTCGTGTATGTCATTATTTTGTAAGAAAGAGCACAACTGAGTGGACACTACTTTTTCTAGTATTTTAGACAGGTAAGGGAGATTTGAAATCGGTCTATAGTTTCCTAGTTCATTGGGGTCTAAGTTTGGTTTCTTGATAAGAGGCTTAATGACGGCCAGTTTAAAGGGTCCTGGGACATGGCCTAGAGTAATTGACGAGTTGATAATGTTATAAATGGGCTTAATTGCAACGGGTAATAACTCTTTTAATAATTTAGTTGGTATGGGGTCTAATAAGCATGTTGTAGGTTTAGATGTTGCAATAAGTTTAATTAAATCTTCCTGTTTTATAGGTGAAAAACACTGTAGCCTTTCTTTTGGGGCGATGGTTGGTACTAATTCATAGGACAGACTTGGAGGTTGAGTTTTTACTATTTTGTCTCGTATGTTTTCGATTTTCTCTGTAAAAAATTTCATGAATTCATTGCTACCAAGGTGCGGCGGAATAACCAGGTCAGATGATGAATTTTCAAACCTCTAATTGGGTTTGCGCTCCAGTTTACGTGTTTCTCTTTTAAGGGCGCGAGTGGTGCTATTGTACCATGGTGCTGCGTTTTTCTCATTAATCTTTTTTAACTTCATAGGTGCGACAGCTTCTAATGTATTAGAGAAAAAAGTGCACAAGTTGCTGGTCATGTCATCGAGCTTAGATGTTGCTGCTTTATCATTCCAGAGAATTGATGGAGTTCTCTATTGAGTTTCATTTAAGTACAAACGTAGTCTCCGATGTTTCTGCACAAATGAGAGTGTAATTGTTGAACCACGTGAAGAATGTGGAGGTGTTAAATGAATGGAGATTGTAGAGGTTCATAAAAAAAGTTCACGGTGAGATCGTCAATAATATTGACTTTTGATCGCAGACTTGACAAATCTGAGCTCAGTTTGACACATTGTTGATGTCTCTACTGAAACTCTAATGACAGAGACATGGAGATCAATGAAGGAGATCACTTATGTCACAGCTGACAGTGAGATAGTCATGTGATCGAGGGGCGGGACCCTAATCAGGTCAGTTGGTCAGAGGTCAGTTTGTGTTGACTCATGATAAACTCTTACTGCTTCATGACTTGTGTGTGTGTGTGTGTGTGTGTGTGTGTGTGTGTTTGTCTCTGTGTGTGTTTGTGCATATAAGTGTGTTTGTGTGTGTGTTTGAAGCAAAGTGTGTGTGTGCAGGTGTTTGTGTTTGTGTGTGTGCGCGTGCTTGTGTGTGTATGCAGGTGTTTGTGTGTGTGTGTAAGTGTTTGTGCATATACTGTACATATGTGCGTGTGCTACTGTAAGTATTTGTGTGAAAGTGTGTGTGTTAGTGTAAGTGTTTGTGTGTAAACAAGTGTGTTTGTTTGTGTGTTTGTTTGAAATAAAGTGTGTGTTAGTGTAAGTGTTTGTGTGTGTGTGCATATACATGTGTTTGTGTGTCTCTTCCAGTGCTGTAGATGTTCATTCATGATGTTGTGTAGTCTGATTCATCTGCACAGGACAGAATGGTCTCATTCATGTTCTCAGCTCTGATCTTGTGCACCCACGACATATTTTACACGTCTGTCTCTCATTCAGAACATCTCATTCAAATCATCAGCTGGTCGTCAGAGAGACCTGTGAACAAATCTAGTTCAAGTGCCCCAGTATTTAGAAATGGCCAAATTGTGTCTCCAATATTTCATATTTGAATACATTGTTATATTTTTGTCAGCTGATCTCTGCTTTGTGTCATGGTCAGAAGTGCCACATCACTGTATTTTACTCTCTCTCTCTCTCTCTCCTTTTTCTCAGTCACTTCTCTTCCCTTCGTAGTCCTTCTAACACTCTTTCTCTCTCTCTGTGTGTCTCTCTCTCTCTCTTCATCTCTCTCTCTCTTTCTCTCTTTCTCTCTCTCTCTGCTCGTCTCTCATCTCTCTCTGTCATCTCTCTCTCTCTCTCTCACTTGTCTCTCTCCTCTTCTATGTCTCTCTCTCTCATCTGTCTCTCTCTCATCTCTCTCTCTCTCATCTCTCTCACTCTGTCTCTTCTCTTCTTGTCTCTCTCTCCTCTCTCTCCCCCTCATGTCTCTCTCTCTCTCTCTCACTCTTCTCTCTCTCACTCTTCTTCGTCTCTGTGTCTCTCTCTCTTCTCTCTCTCCTGTTCTCTCTTTCTCTCTCTCTCTCTGTTCTCTCTCTCTTCTTTCCTTGCTCTCTCTCTCTCTCTCTCTCTCTCTCTCTCTCTTTCTCTCTCTCTGTTCTCTCTCTCTCTCTCTGCTCTCTCTCTCTCTCTCTCTCTTCTCTCTCTCTCCCTCTGTCTCTCTCTCTCTCTCTGCTCTCTCTCTCTCTCTCTCTCTTTCTCTCTCTCTCTCTGTCTCTCTCTCTCTCTCTCTCTCTCTCTCTCTCTNTCTCTCTTCTCTCTCTCTGTCTGTCTCTCTCTCTCTCTCTCTCTCTCTCTCTCTCTCTCTCTTCTCTCTCTCTCTCTCTCTCTCTCTCTCTCTGTGTGTCTGTGTCTCTCTCTCTCTCTCTCTCTCTCACTCTCAATCATGTCTTTATCGTAGTGGTGGTTTCTAATGGCGAGTTGATTGCAAGTGACTAGCTTAGGGGTAAACTGAACTGATTTTAGAAGTGACGTGCGGTGGTGAGGCATGTTCGTGCTTCATCAATGTGGGCAGCTGTGGTGATTTTACGAGAGGCGTGTGAAAGTAAACAGATCGTGTCTTCAACGGCTAGACGCTTTACACAATCGATAGGCGTTATTACCATCTTTTATCTAATCGATGCTCGCAAATCGTCCGCTGCGATTCTGGCAGGTTTTATAATTTCATTGTCCCATACCAGTGCAGAGGAGAGGAGACTGGTGTGTTTGAAAAATAAATCTCTCCCTATCGGACTGTTTTTTGTTGTTTAATTCATTTCTTCAATGAAAGACTGATGCAGGGCACGTTCCTCAAATTACTCACTGTTCTAAATTCATAAAAGTGAAAATCCCTGGCTGTTATTTCATGAAGTGTTTCCTCCTGTAGATGTTGCTCCAGCCGTTGGCAGTCTGTTTGTGTCTAACATTACATCCCAGAGTTTCACTGTTTCATGGAACGGCACGAAAGGAAACATTGAGAGTTTTATCCTGGAGATTATAGACTCCAGCTGGCGGAGGGAGCCCGTTGAATATAATCTAACGCACGGTACACGCTCGTATGAAATCACTGATCTCAGACCAGCCACTGATTATATTGCCTACCTCACTGGAATTGTGAAGGGACGGAGGACAAACTCTGTCAGCGTCGTCGCCTCCACAGGTAACTGGAATTCACTGTTTTCTTGCTGCTTTATTTCTCAGAATGAAAAATCGTGAAAAGGGGGATAGATCACGTTCATTTACTCGCCCGTATGTCATTCCAGCCCATATGTCTTGTGTTAACGGAAAAGCCATCCTACGGCTTCAGAAAACTTTTGAAAAAGTCACTTTAGAGGGATATGTTTACCCAAATATGAAAATTCTTTTACTCGTCCCATGATGTACATGACTTACACAATTTTACATTAAAATGCTGTCATGTTATATGAGGGTCAAGATGGCAAAGCAATAAAAGGACGTCTGTCCATTATTAAAGTAATCCAAGTGACTTAAATGGGTTCTAAAATAAAAAACAATTACTATTTTGATCTTATTTAATGTATGAGAATCAAAGTTATTGACATGCTACCATATAGCCTAATCTGCATGCATTTTATTTTTTCGCTCCTTAATTTTTTGTAAACATACTTGAAATTCAGTTGTTTTTTATATAAATTATTTAAAATATTTTTTTAGAAACATACTTGAGATTTTATTGTATTTTTATATGAATTATTTTTTAAATATTTTTGTAAGCATACTTTAGATTTAATTATTTCATACAAATTATTTTAAATATTTTCATAAACATACTTTAAATGTATTTATTTTATATACATTATTTTAATAAACATACTTTAGATTTAATTATTTTATAATAATTATTTTTCATATTTTTGTAAACGTACCTGAGATTTCATTATTTCAATATATATTATTTTCAATATTTTTGTAAACATACTTGAGATTTAACCAATTTTCATATGACTTTTTAAAAATATTTTATAAACATACTTTAACTAATTTATTTATTTCATATGAATTATTTTAAATATATATATTTTATTTTAATTGTACTTTAGCCTTATACTTTCTTCTATAAGATATCAATTTTGATCCTCAATTTTCATATTTGGGTAAAATATGCCACTTTTGCACTTCGTGTGGGTTTGAAATGACAAACGGTAGAATGAATGACGGCTGTTAGCAAGGACAGATCTCTAAAAAAGTCTAAACCAAACGTCAATGGCTGGCTTTCTCTCCTCTGTAGCGGCCGAGCCCGATTTGTCTGGGCTAGTTGTTTCAAACGTTACGTCAGACGCAGTGTCTCTCTCCTGGCGGACGGGAGAGAAGGCGTTTGATAGTTTTATAGTCGAGGTGAGAGAGTCTGCTTTGCCCACGCAGGCGACAGGGCGCACCCTGGCCGCGGGCGCGCGCTCCACGGTTCTGACGGGCCTGAAGGGAAACACGCAATACCACATTAAGCTCTATGCCACCTCAGGGGGCTCCAACACAGCTGCCCTGACGACCTTAGTAACCACAGGTACTGCGGCGCTTGCTTATCCATTTTTTGACTCTTAAAATACATGTTTATTATAAAATATCAGCATGTTTAAATGTGATCCGAGCACATATTGCCTCAGTATTGAATCTCCAGTTTCACTTAACATCAAGCTACTATTTAGTTAAGTAACAATTCACTTTCTTTCATCCAGAACTTAAGCCTAAATTGGGGCCCGTAATGGTGTCCGAAACGCACCCAAGTAGCTTCACATTGTCCTGGAGCGTGGCGGCGGGTCACTTTGATGGCTTTGTCTTTCGTATCACTGACCATGAGCAGATTTATGACGTAAGAGAGCTCATGCTGTCTGGAACAGAGAGGAACGTAATTGTCTCTGGTCTTATGGACTCAACGGTGTTTGACGTTGTGTTTTACGGTCTGTCTCATGGTCGCCAAACTCCATCAGTTTCCTTCAATACCAGTACAGGTACTGTGCAACTTTTCATCTTCTCGACGCAAAACAATTTAGCATTCGTTTAGTTGCAAGCCATTCATGTCATATATTGGTTTAACTTGTATTTGTAGTAGAGCATAAGTTAAAATATGTAAATTAGGAAAAAGTGTGGAAACTTGCGTGAAAAGAAGCGGCTAGTATACCAGCCTGATCTAACAGCAATTCGTAACTATTTTACGAGGTGGCTAAGTCGTATGAATTTACACAATGCGAATCGTACAAAAAAAAACGTTAAAACGCTAAAATGTACGAATTTTCCTCAAATTAGCTACTCATAAAATAGTTACGAATTGCTGTAAAATCGTGTTGAGTATAAAGTGTAAAATCCATTGTTGATTAATGGAGCGGCTCCGAGATGACGTATTTTTGTAGGCTAACCTGGAAATAAGTGGTTCCCTCGACCGAATGCCTATGCATTTTTCCCATAGACTTTTGGAATATCGCAAAAAATAAGATCTGCGATTAACAAATGTTCATGATGTTTACACGTTTTGTCTATAAAGATTATCTTTTATCAGATTAACATAATATTTGCTGTTTTTGAAGCCTAAATACAATCGCCAGTAGTAAAAAGCTAACACGAGGTTACAAACAGAGTACACTGGTCTCTTGGTATCAACGTCACCACTACCAATCCTCCGACAACTTTCTCAAACTATATTAAAAACGTGTGAATCCCCAACAATGATTTTAGAGACTTTTGCCAATGTTGCATTATTTGTGAGATTTATATGCGCGATGACATCTAACGTCCCCGCCAAATGAAGTAGTCGATTTTAGCAACTTGTTAGCAACCGCCGTTTTAAAGACACAATAAAGGTTTAATAAATCACAAGCGGGTTATAACTGGTGTGTTTTATGTCATAGAATAAAATGAAAATATTTAGAGGTTTGTTAGCCACAGACCTTATTTCAGGCGATTTACCAAAAACCCATTAAAAAAACCCATAGACTTTGGAGCGATGAAACCGGAAGTCTTAAAATGCTAACTCGCTTCCGGGTTTTGCATACAAAAATACGTCATCTCTGCGGTACTCAATTGTCATTCGCTTATGGACTTGCTCTTTATTTTCTGCGACGTTCAGTAGATAAGAATGAGATTGCGGTTTTGATTTCGTGTCTTGGTACATTTCGATCTTTTACTTGTATCTCTTTTGTGCTTTACACAATTTCATTATATACTGGTTTGTAAATACAGAACTTTCAAACTAAAGTTATTCTAAACATACACAGTAAGACTTGACCTTGCAATCACTGCAGAATCAGATATACATCCTCATTCTGTGTTCCCTCTTATAACACTTCCGGGACCAAATTGAACCCTGTCCCACCTGACAGCACCGTTACCTAAAGTGGAAAACCTCACAGCTTCTGAGATCACCCCGTATGGTTTTCGGGTGTCCTGGTCGGCACAGTCCAATGAGGGCTTCAGTCATTTTCAGGTAAAAGTGTCAGACTCCGGCCAACTGCTGGAGCCACAAGAGTACATAGTGCAAGGAAACCAGAGCTTGCTGGATATTTTGGGCCTGATAACTGGCATTGGCTATGAGGTCAGTGTGACCGGGGTGTCAGAAACTGGGTTACGGTCTCGTCCAATCACAACAGTGGCTGTTACAGGTACCAGGTTCTTCATTTCTACTGGTCCTATCTTCAGATGTTTAACAGCCCAGGCTTGGTTTTAAGTCAAAATGCTTGGGTACAATATAGACAAATCAAGAAAGTGGCCATATTTGACCCAACCATGGGCAGTAACAAATCAAGTTAATTTAAACTATTTTTTCCATATTTTTCTGAACCATGGGGTTATAAGCATTCTTCCAAATATCTTTCTCTGTGTTATCAGAGTAAAGAAATGTATACAGATTTGGAACAACTCGAAGGAGAGTAACTGATGACAACATTTTCATTTTGGGGTGAACTGCACTGCCCATAAAGTGACGTCTTCATAATTGCATACATTTGATGAAAGCTTTGGCTGGGAAACCTCAACACAGCACAACTACCTCTTTAACACCGTTCCTTGTATACCCACCAGGTCTCCATCAATAAAGCCTTCTGCTCTTTGCTTGTTAAAGCAATGAAATCTTCACTGGTCTCATGTCCTCAAAAATATGAGCATACACGTGTCTGTTGCCATATTTCAACTGTGTTTTCTACCAAAATTAGCTAACCGATGTATCGGTTGTGAGCAATTCTGAGACCTTCAAATATTACAAAGATGAAAGATCATCACAAGGGTTTCTGCTTTAGAATTAAACCGTTTCTTATATGATCCAGCCCATAAGAAAACACAGTCTTGTATGAGGCTCAGTGAAACAGTCCTGCATGAAGCCTGTGTCTACAGATAAAGACGCTCTCTTGTGGGTCTTTATGGGTGCCAAATGTTATAAAGGGCAAATATAATGCAAATATATAACAAATCTGAAGAAAACAATGTATAGAATCTTCAACGACTAAATGTAATTATTTACAAAAAAATTATGTTAATGCCGGTTCATGCCAGAGTTACTATTATTGTAGTTTTACTCATTTTTATTTAATATTTTTAGGTTTAATTGTTAACCATTTTGAGCTTTTGTCTGTTTTTTGTTTATTTTGTATATTGCTATTTAGGTTTAATCCAGTTTAGTTTTTTATTTCCTGTTAACAATTTACTCAATTTAAACTACTAAACAAAAATGAGCAAATTTGCCTTTGAAGCATTTTTTTATAAATAGAGCTACATTTTCTTTGTTTTCTCTTAACAAATGTCTAGTTCAGTTTTAGTTAACAATCATCGTAACCTTGCTTCAAGCTGGTTTATGATGGGCTAGGTGGTGTAGACACTTCACTCAAAAAGGAACATTTTTTTCAACATTTCTAGACATTTTGAAGAATGTTGATAACCAGACAACGTTGGATACCATTGACGTACATTGTCTGAGCAGTGAACACAAAATCACCGAGACATTTCTCAAAATATCTTCTTTTGTGTTACAGATTTTAAATGACGTGAGAATAAAGAATTACAGAATTGTTATTTTGGGGTTAACTATCCCTTTTAATACCGGCTCGCTCACTGAACTCAAAACATCTTTGGCATCCATAAACAGCTTCATTTGAGTTCAGCTGAATGTTTTATGGCTATTGAAACATGGAGAAGCAAAACCATCTGTTGCTGACGGTGTTTGCATCTGAAGTGTTTGCAATGCAGCTGATAANTGTGTGTGTGTGTGTGTGTGTGTGTGTGTGCGTGTTTGTGCATGTGTCTGTGTGTGTGTGTTTGTGCAAAGTGTGTCTGTGTGTGTTTGTGCATGTGTGCGTGTGTGTGCGTGTGTGTGTGTGCGTGTGTATTGATCTGAACACACAGCTGATATTATTTCTTTTGTGTTTTTGAAGTCAGTCTATTACTGTAAATCCAACAAAGACACAGCAGGATAAATGGGAAAATTAAGTTAAAAATTAAGATACAAATAGAAATAAAGCTATAGTCTCTCTCATCACAGATGAGTAAACATCCTGTAAAGATGTTTGCACAACACAATGTGAGAAAAAAAATATTTAGAATAAAATTAATTTATTTTGTGGAGACAGCAGGTAACAGCATCATTTCTATGTAAATTGTCACATTTATCATGTAAGTGATTGTGAGGTATTAACTAATATCCATATGTTAATTAGCAAGTATAGACTTTGATAATTATGACTGAGCTTTACATTAAGCCTAATGGGACACATGAAGCTTTATTACTGTAGTGAAACTATAACACACACACAGCACACAGATGAACGTCTTTTGATGAACGTTTGTTGTTATTAATTGTGTGCCCACAAGTGTGTGTGCGCGAGTCTGTGCGTGAGTGTGTGTGTGTGCGCAAGTGTGTGTGCCCACATTGTGTGTGCGTGAGTGTGTGTGTGTGCGCAAGTGCGTGTGTGCGCAAGTGTGTGTGCCCACATTGTGTGTGCGTGAGTGTGTGTGTGCGCGCCTGTGTGTGTGCGCATGTGTATGTGATTCTGTGATCAGTGTGGTTCTTTGAAGCTTCTTGTGTGTGATTATCAGGAGTCGTTCAGATCAAATATAATCCAGCCGCTGGAACACTGAGATCTGATCTCTCTCAGAGTTATGATACAGATCGTGCTGGATTACTCGCTTCACCCCGTCCCCTGACACACACCAACCAATAAACATACACACTTTAATACGCTCTGTCACACACACAGTCTTCCATACACACACAAAGGCTTATATGCGTTTATACACTTTCACACACACGAGCGCATTCATACTCATGCAAACACGCACACGTTTTTTTTTTTGTTGCAGCAAATGTGAAGAAGCGCTCAGCCTCAGTGTAGATGGATGAACCATGTGTGAGATGTGATTTACTTGCTTATAAGTCAGCAAAGTTTCTGTCTTTCTTTTGAGGTTTATCTGTCAACTAGCAAGTGTAGTTGTGCAGTGAAGATGAACGGATGTGATCTACAGATCCGTGTCGCACTGCTTGTGTTTGTGATGTCACTTGTTTCGACAAGACTGTTCAGTGGTGACAGGATTACTACATCCGTTCATGTATTTTCTGTATGAAACACAGATCATGACACTGGTTAGCGGTTCACTTGCTCACACGGGAGGACTTCACCTGAGTCTTCCATGCGCTTAACACGATGTTCCATTACCCTTCATCATTTTAACTTGAGTTCACTCTTTATGTGGTGAACATTGTACCGCTTCATGATGTACGGTCAGCATGTGGTGTAGTGAAGAACGGAGCTCACTTTAGTACCCTCAGTAGTGTGTGTGTTGTAAATGTGTCCTGTTATATGACAGGAGTTTATTGTACAGTATGGCCTGACAGAAGCCCCCCCTCTCTCTCTCTCTCTCTCTCTCTCTCTCTCTCTCTCTCTCTCTCTCTC